>NC_044555.1:16598540-16845337 GCF_007565055.1 Rhinopithecus roxellana
TTTCAGAGGGAAAATGGCCCCGCCAACACTTGAATTTCAGACATCTAGCCTCCAGAGCTGTAAGACAATACATTTCTATTATTTTAAGTCACCTAGTTTGTAGTTCTTTGTTAATATACTACCTACTGAAGTCTTACACTTAGGTCTAAATAAGCCATTTGGGTCCAAAAAATCCATGATAAGACATGGCTTAGCAGCTGCATGTACAAAAAAATTGCGAGGCATTTTAATTTAGAGAATGCTCAAAATGAAAAACACTGAAAATATGGATGCCAAGAAAGTTAACACAACTCTGAAAAGACTTAACAGAAATTTACTATCTAGAAAAGGTAGCAGTGACAGGTTTCTCCTGCTTCATACTAGTGCTAGTGAGAGCACCTAAAATACTGCATGCAGTTTTGGGCTCCTCAATTTATCAGACACAAAGTCTTTACTAGGATCATTATTCTGAAAGCAGAGCTCTAGAGAAATGAAGGCCTAGGAATATTGGGTCTACCAGGGAACATTCAGGAAGATAGCTACCTTTATATGTCTAAGAGGCTCTCATAAAATGGGCATTGAATAGGTGCTGAATAAGTGCTTACCGAAGGCAGAGACAAAAAAAGGGATTGGTCTAGCTTTGTGTAGGACCATTCAGCTGAAGTAGGACCAATGAGTGAGCTCCAGAAAAAAAAAATTCAGGCCAAATGTTAAGACCTTTCTGCCTAATTAAAAATAAACTTTAAAAGTATACTGACAAAGCAATCCAAATATCCATCGATGGATGAATAAACACATTGTGGCATATCTATTCAATGGAATATTATTTGGCCATAAAAAAGAATGAAGTAGGCCAGGCGCGGTGGCTCAAGCCTGTAATCCCAGCACTTTGGGAGGCCGAGACGGGCGGATCACGAGGTCAGAAGATCGAGACCATCCTGGCTAACATGGTGAAACCCCGTCTCTACTAAAAAATACAAAAAACTAGCCGGGTGAGGTGGCGGGCGCCTGTAGTCCCAGCTACTCGGGAGGCTGAGGCAGGAGAATGGCGTAAACCTGGGAGGCGGAGCTTGCAGTGAGCTGAGATCCGGCCACTGCACTCCAGCCCGGGCGACAGAGCGAGACTCCGTCTCAAAAAAAAAAAAAAAAAAAAAAAAGAAAAGATTAAAAAAAAAAAAAAAAAAAGAATGAAGTACTAATACATGCTACAACACAGATGAACTTCGAAAATGTTATGCAAGGTGAAAGATACCAGACACAAAAGGTTACATATCGTATACTTTCATTTAAAGAAAATATCCAAAGTAGGTAAAATCCATAGTGACAACAGGGGCCAGAAGGAGGGGGAAATGGGGAGTGACTGCTTAATGGATATGGAATTTTCTTTGGGGTGATGAAAATGTTTTGGAACTAGATAGTGGTGGCAGCCACTTAACATTGTGAATGTACTAAATGCCACTGCATGGTTCACTTTAAAATATTTAATTTTATGTTATGTGAATTACACCTCAATTTTAAAAAAGTACATTCAAAAAGGTTACTAGCACCCGTGTGATGGTAAGAGAAGCTGTACATAGAATTTAGTAATCTCATCAAATATGCGTGTCAAAATAACAAAGGAGAGCTCCAAAAGACCCTTCATGGTAAACCACCATTCCCTACTGGAGAATAACTAATGACTAGGTTTAAGACTTTAGGTCATAGTTCTAAGGTGCTCCTCCTATATGGACTCATGCTTACTGCCTTAAGAGACCACAATTATTTTCATGTTTTCTTCTGAAAAAAGAAACTGCCCCAGGTAGCCTGGCAACATTCTCACTGTCCCTAACCTACTTATCAAATCGACAATTTGTTCAGCCATAGCCATTTTGAAATGGTAACATATAATGATTATAAGTTCATTATTTCTCCTCTCCCTTTAAGGACAGAAGTCCTACATGATACACATGTTACGTGTTCTGTTATAAAAGACTTCAGCAATTTTACAAGTGAGGAAAATATGAGAAACATTAGGGGGTTTATCAAAGTAGGACTAGAAGTCATTTCACTGCTTTCCTTGTAAGTGACCTTCAAGAAATTTAGTTGATTAAATAATTGAATAAAGGGCTCCACTATACTGCTCCTGCCCCAGGGACTATACAATTTCACAGATTATTTCTATCATGATCGAGAGAGTCACATACAGCCATTTTCTCAACTCTACATCAAGAATGAATATGTTAATGAGAAAAAGTTTAACTTGGTTTGAAATCCTAGTTCAATAATGAAAGATTAAGAATAATAACAACAAAACCAGAAAGCATTATTTTTGGCAAATTACTAATACAGAATCCTCTGTGGAGGGATTCCATACACATTCATACACATTTCACGATATTAAAAAGTCAAAACCACATTCTTAAAATAAAGAGATACTAAAATATTTATTGCCTAACTTGGGTAAGTCTCATCTCTATCACCAGTATGAAAGAGTTCTACTTTTTTAAAATAACATCAACTTTTATTTTAGACTCAGAGGGTATATGTACATGTTTGTTACATGGGTATATTGCGTGATGCTGAGGTTTGGGGCATGAATGATCCTGTCAAAGAGGGTTCTATTTACTTAGTAACTTAAATAGGCATCAAAATTTTCACTCTTGTATTTAAATGCACCTCCTATATAGCAAAGAATACTCAGGGAATATACGTCTTAAGCAGCAACTTGTATACTGGGAATTTCCATGAGCCTAAAAAACTTAACAGTGAGATACACACACACACACATATATATAAATATATATATATAAATGAAGTATCTGAGAAGAGAGAAGATACACGTGTAAAACCCTGAGAACAAAACTGTCCCGGCTTTCTTCTTCTAACTCTGGCAATGTGAGCCAGCAGAAGAGCCAGCTTTCCTACTCCAAGTCAATTCTGGAAAGTACTCAAGTCAACTGCAACCTAGAACTAAATGAGAATAGGTTTATTATGTGCAGATAAGACTGGCACAGTAAGAGGCTAGTGCTTTACCATCAAATTTGAACAACATATTTAAAGCTCCCACTAGTCTAGTACTAGGAATGTCTAGTGTTCTGTCCAAACAGGCATTTATAAATGCCTATTTTTGCCCACAGATACCAATTTTATATAATCTATGTAACGTTAAAATAGTTTTATAAAGAAATGCTCTGTTCATTAACAAATTTCTAGCACCTAGCAAAGTGCCTAGGATGTAGGTGTTTAATAAATAATTATTAAATGAAAGTAAGGTATGATTGAGACAGAGCAACTGAGAACTAAAGAACCAGATGAGTAGAATCCTGCAAAATAGACACCTTGGAAAACCTTCTGGTGATTACAATAATTCTGTCCATTGCACAATTGTTTTTCGAACTTCTCTAGAACTATCTTTGGAAAAATGCATTTTTCCCTCCTACTAGAAAAGCCCAGGAACCTCACAAATAGAATTAAGAAATTCCTCGCCCATTGTTAGCAACTCAAAATCGAGTACATAAGAGTGTCCTGAGTCCCACTGTCAAGGTCCCTGTAAGGAATGGCTAAGGAAAGTATCACTAACCAGCCTGCTCTGAAACAGAGTAACTCCACAGGGTCATGTCCTGAGCAGCACTGGAACCAGAAGAGCTAATCTATGAAACCTTGAGAAACACATGCCAAACGCCGCAGTTTTGAGAAGGACAAGGATATGAAGAAAAGAACAAGTCACTTTGAAATCTAAAAAGATTAATACATGATAAAAGATAACCTGATATATTAAACCACTATCAACATCATCCTCAAAATGTATCAGTCTAATAGTTTAACGATCTAATGATTATACACTAACCTTTTACCTTCTCTTACCAAGAATGCAATCATAAAACTGGTTGATTTTCTAAGAAGTAATTCGATTTTCACTGAACTTAACTCGATGAGTTAGATATTTAAAAAGTCTCAAAGGCAGCATCAGTTCATAAAGCAAGGTGATTCCCCTAAAGCCTACAACTGGATTGATGAGTCACACTAAATACATACACTTTTGTTCTCTCTCTGCACCTGCTGATGCAAGTCTTGAGACAAGACTGATGTAAAAATAATTCAATATGACAGCTAATTCTAACGTTCCACATTTTAAAAAAAGTTGTTAATCATCAAAGGTATACCAAAAAAAGGGCAAGGAACATTTTATGCTTATCAAATTAGTTTTAAAAAATAAACGATAGTGTCCAAATGATAGAAAGGCTATGGTAAAACTGGTATGTTCATAAAGTACTGGTATACAGTATAAGTTGGGATAGCCCATTAGGAAAGCAATGTGGCAATATAAATCATGACCATATTGTATTTATGCAACGTATGTATGTATTGTTGATAACAATTTATCCTAAATGTCAAATAAAGAAAAAATCATTTAAGCAGAAAAATATTCATCACAAAATTTCAAGTAGAGATATTGAAAAGTAGCCAAAGATGCCCAATGAGAGGTATAGTTAAATTTGTGTTTAAAATTTTTGGTACTGGAGGCCAGGTGTGGTGGCTCATGCCTGTAATCCCAGCACTTTGGGAGGCCGAGGCAGGTGGATCACAAGGTCAGGAGTTCAAGACCAGTCTGGCCAACATGGTGAAACCCCATCTCTACTTAAAATACAAAAATTAGCCAGACATGGTGGCATGCACCTGTAGTCTCAGCTACTCAGGAGGTGAAGGCAGGAGAATTGCTTGAACCTGGGAGGCAGAGGTTGCAATGAGCCAAGATCGCACCATTGCACTCCAGCCTGGGCAACAGAGTGAGACTCCGTCTCAAAAAAAAAAAAAAAAATTGGTACTAAAAATGAAGTAAACACAGAAAAATGCTTGACAAAAGACAAATGTGATACCAGTACATATCTTCATTGTGATGGCAACCATGTAAAAAAAATACATATAGATACGCGAAAGAATAACTGAATACACAATGATGGGAGCTGCTTACAGTTCCTGACTAGTTGCCAAAATTTTGTGAAATGATATATTATCCTAAAATTAAAAGTCATTATTATTTTAAAATAAAATATTTTCAGCTGGGGACGTGCCTATAGTCCCAGCTACTCAGGAGACTGAAGCAGGAAGATTACTTGAGCCTACGAATTCAAGGTTGTAGTGAGCCATGACTGCGCCTGTGAATAGTCATTGCATTCCAGCCTGGACAACATAGCAAGACTCCATTTCTAAAAATGTGTGTACCTATTTTTCTAAAACAAGTCTGTGTATCAACCTTTTTCAGCAGGAAATGTTGAAGTCAAAACTTGATTGCTGGCCTGCCTCTGCATTTAAAAATAATAACAGGTTCCCAAGTCTCACCTTCTTCTCACTAAAAACCTTACAAATTTTCAGGCGAGACAAATTTGGAAAGTGAGGCACATTATGGACCTGTTCTAGTGAGACAGATTGCACATTGTCATATTATAAGTTCTGAAAAGATCTGCAATAAACTTGTTTAATTTTGGTTAGCCCAGCATCTGCTAGATGTACTTGATCACAAAACCCTCTTTGCTCAAAAGACCTGCAAACATCTCACTACAGTTTGGGAAATGCCATTTGGGTCAAAGATGCTCAAAGGGGTCAACAGAGGGAATGCATCTTAATTACCAAAGAAGTGTTTCCAGATGCCATGCTTTCCAGTTGGGAGTCATTAATGACAGTATGTCTTACGCCTCAGGTGTGTATATTAAGGTAGAAAAATGGCTTGAGTGGCTCTGTGCGGTGCCTCACGTCTGCAATCCCAGCACTTTGGGAGGCTGAGGCAGGCAGATCACCTGAGGCCAGGACTTGGAGATGAGCCTGACCAACATGGTAAAACCCTGTCTCTACTAAAAATACAAAAATTAGCCAGGTGTGGTGGTATATGCCTGTAGTCCCAGCTACTCGGGAGGCTGAGGCAGGAAAATTGCTTGAACATGGGAAGCGGAGGTTGCAGTGAGCTGAGATCATGCCACTGCACTCCAGCCTGGGCGACAGAGCTAGACTCCATCTGAAAAAGACAAAACAGGCCGGGTGCAGTGACTCATGTCTGTAATCCCAGCACTTCGGGAGACCGAGGTGAGCAGATCATGAGTATAAGAGATCGAGACCATCCTGGATAACATGGTGAAATCCCGTCTCTACTAAAAATACAAAAATTAGCTGGGCACGGTGGCACGCACCTGTAGTCCCAGCTACTTGGGAGGTTGAGGGTGCAGTGAGCCGAAATCATTCCACTACACTCCAGCCTGGTGACAGAGCGAGACTCTGTCTCAAAAAAAAAAAAAAAAAAAAAAAAAAAGACAAAACAAACAAGCAAACAAAAAACAAAGAAAAATGACTTGAGAACTACTCATCTATGCAGCTACTTATAAACAACTAATCCAGCAGAGGGGACCAAAAACCCCACAAAATAAACCATTCAGGGAACAGAATTGGGAGGATTTCTGCCTCTTATAAATGGGATTCTGATCAAGCCCAAATATGACAGCAGTTTCTAGAATGAAATGACCATGTCTTCTTTTGTAATTATGTAGTGGCAACTAAAGAAATCTGTATAACTCATATGAGAATTAGTTTCCCTTTTAAATATAAATATAGTATTGCTCATGACATGTGAAAAAAAGAAAGCATGTTTTCTGAAATCTGTATTTTTTTAAAATAACATTAGTATATGCATATGGTATTAGGGCATCTTCATAGGACAAATACTCAGTATCTACTTCTCAAAGCAAGCAGCCCTCTACCCTCTTCTACATGGTTCTTTAGCATTATGAGACTGTTACCTCTGGTCGAAGTGTAGCTTTCATGCAGGCTGGGCAAAGAGGCCCAGTTCGGGAGAACTGAAGGGGAAGGTGACGAGTTCGATTGCGACAGGTTGGCTCCTCACATATCAACCAGCCCTGGAGAAAAGAAAGGGAAAACTTCAGACTTATTACCATCAACAAATATAAATAACAAACCTTTTTTTGGTTATCAAGATAGACTCATTTTATTTAATCTTTTCTCAGAAATTATGACGTAACTCTAGTTATCTCTCTCTCCTGACATGTTAATTAGCTAGATCTATGCCCCAAACTTAGAAGTTAGGAAACCCATTCAGTTTAAAAAAAAAGAAAAAAAAAACCACGTGAGATGTTATTTCTTTTTCTTAAGAGAAACACCCTTCCTCACTCAAGTATATCAAAACTTGCCAACAAAAACTTCTACTACAGGCAGAATGTAAACCAATGTGTTTTAGTTCATTAGGAAAGACCATTACCTAAGTAAAGAATGCACCACATACATGTATAACCTTCCCAATAGCTGAGTGACTATTGGCTAGTTACTTAATTGCTGTGCTGTTTCCTTCTCTGTAAAATGGATACCACAGTACTTACTGCATAGGGTTGTTGCAATGATGGAACACATTTACAGTGTCTAGGACTATATTTGATATAAAAGAAACACTTAATAAATATAATCAATTATTTCATGTAAACAAAAATAGATTCTCTTATATGTGCTTTCTGGAGACATAAAACTAGCTGCAATGTTTTCAAGGACAACTTCAACTTATCACTATTTTCCAGAGGTTTGAAATACTATAGCTATTGCTCACTTCTCTGTCTTTTAGAACCCTCTTCTCACCTTCCCTCTTCAGTTACTCTCCCTTGCTGATCTTGTTTGAATTTTCTCATAGTGATGTGATAAGAATATGCCTAAGACCTTAAATCAGCATTACGTTTGTTATAAAAACACTATCTGTTAAACAAAGGAGACAAGACTTCCAAGTGGGGTCAAACAAAGTTCAGCTGTTTATACTAAGGAACCAAGGTCTGTGGGCTTTCGTGCTACATGTATTGCCACAGAGGCGTAAGTATAAGGCAAATGTTAGGGTGAGGTGCTGGGTATAAAGGTGAACAAGGTATGCTGCTGCTCCCCTGTCTCATGGTGTTCTCATCTGCGGAGCCCCCAGTAGGGACCTGACTATCTGTAGGTCTTGGAGCATTTTGAGACATGGCAACTTCTGAACTGGTCTTGAAAAATGAGTGGAAGTTTGGTAGGTAGAGAAGGCAGAAAAGACAACTTACACAGAAAGAACAATGTATGTCAAAGAATGAAGGCCAGAAAGAGCTATGCTGTGCTATCATTAACAAAGGAATCAATAACATGCATCACCCCGTATTCTATTTCTAGACTGAACAACTTGTTGGTCTTTTCCCCTTAGATAAGAGCAGTATATACATGAGTGTTGATTCATTATGTCAGGTACTTTAGTCTGCCACTTAGTAATGTTTCCATGTGGTGTTAATCCAAAGCTGAGGGATGCCCTCACTTGCTGTGGTGCTGTTTGACCTCATTCCTCAGAATAGGCTTTTCTTGGAAGTAGCTATAACAAAACTCAGGGGAAAGCACCAAGAATCAGTTCTTCTGGCTCCATTTAAGACTATCACAAAAAGGCAAAGTGTATAGATCTTTAGGACTAAAAAAATTATGCTACCTTTAAAGAATGTAAAATTCATCTAGTCAATACACCCACAGTAAGCATTATTCCTGCCTTCATTCAAGGCTAAACTATTTTAAAATTTAATATGCGCTTTTCAGGTAGAGGGAGGGTCTCAATGAGTCCTTAATGAAACTTGTAATATATGCCCAGAATTACATTAAATATTGTGAAGAACAGGCAAAAGGGCCCCAGGTACAGTTTCAGGAAATTACAATCTAAATAGGAAAGCAAGGTCCACACACAGAGACTATAAAAGCAATTCAGTATGGCTTGGCTTTAAGAACCAAGTTGTGTGGTACCAACTACAAATGCTAACAATACAGAGAAGGGATAGGTTAGTGTCTGAGATAAACTACTACTACCACAGCAAAAGATCATGAACCAGATAATCAGTGGTTCGGAGTCACAGGCAGCTGTTTGTTTTAATTTTGAGAGTGTATTACAACATCTTCTTGATTTAAAGAGACATTTATATTCACATTTTAATATTTCTGAAACTCAGATGCATTTATAATGGACACGTACAGCTTAATAATGTACTTTAGCTTCCTCCAAAAAAGCTGTTAAGTCAAGAGTGCAGCTCACAATCAGCTCCTTAGAATTAAAGAAACAAGATACTGGCCGGGCACAGTGGCTCACGCCTGTAATCCCAGCACTTTGGGAGGCCAAGGCGGGCAGATCACGAGGTCAGGAGATCGAGACCATCCTGGCTAACACGGTGAAACCCCGTCTCTACTAAAAATACAAAAAATTAGCCAAGTGTGGTGGCACACGCCTGTAGTTCCAGCTACTTGGGAGGCTGACTGCTTGAACCCGGGAGACGGAGGTTGCAGTGAGCCAAGATTGCACCACTGCACTCCCGCCTAGGCGACACAGCAAGACTCCGTCTCAAAAAAAAAAAGAGAGAGAGAAACAAGATACTTCAGTTTAGTCTGTTCTAGGCATGGGAGATACAGTGGGGAAAAGTGGAGCTGACAGCAAGAACAGGTATTAAATTTTAAATGTACCCTATAAACATTAAAGGTAAGACTAGTTGTTTCTTGAAGTACCCATTTAGGTATATTAACAAAGGAAACAAACCATACAGGACTGGACCACTCCTTTATCATTCATTGGGTTGGTTACTTTAAATTTGGTAACTGAGGCTTTATATGCTTTGGAATATGTAGTTAGTTAATGTTGCCAACCATAGTTGTAATGCATCCAATTCTAAACAAAACTAAAAAAATAAGCAGACAGGTAACAACTATCATGTTTTGAGACAAGAAATTATTCAATTCCAAAATATAACCTGGATATTAAAATTATTTAATTTTTAAAATATAATGTTCAAAAACTATAGAGTTCTTTTCAGATGTTTTTGAAATTTGATTCTGTCAATTTACTACGACTTCACAACTCACTGGGGTAGCTGCCAACCACGGACATGCTAAGTTATCATCTCACCTGTTTTTAAAGCAAACACCTAACTCTATCTCTGACAGAGGTACTAACTAAATGTCCTTTCAAATCATATAGAAAACAGATAATATAATTTGTCTAGACTTCCTACCAGTTATAATTAACATTAAAGAGGTCTTTTTTCCTTTGTCACCTCTCTATTCAGCGCTTATTTGGGTTTGTTTGTACTTACTATCTGTTAATCTCCCTTTACAAATGACAACAATAACCAGTGCTATTATGCATGGAAATTAAACATGCTGATAACTGTGTGAAGGGAACTGGGGCTGAAAAAAATATTAGAAGCCTGTAACTCTTTATGCTTCTTGTTTTATTTTGATAATTAAGCTTTTGGTCATGGTGTATTTTAAACAAAACTCTTCTATGTAGGAAATAGGCCCTAATCATATTAAATATATGCTTTGCTTCAATTCAATTTTGTAAAGTACATTTTATTTAACCCTTTGTTCCCCCAACAAATGCCAACCAGCTAGCTAAATCTAACCTTCAAGAAACATTTGTGCTGGTAAAAAATAAATATAGGCTGGGCATGGTGACTTATGCCTGTAATCCCAGCACTTTGGGAGGCTGAGGCAGGTGGATTGCTTGAGCTCAGGAGTTCAAGACCAGCAAAACCCTGTCTCTACCAAAAATACAAAAATTAACTGGGAGTGGTGGCACGCACCTACGGTCACAGCTACTCGGGAGGCTGAGATGGGAAGATGGCTGAAGCCCAGGAAGTCAAGGTTGCAGTGAGCCGTAATTATGTCACAGCACTCCAGTCAGGGTGACAGAGTGAGATCCTGTCTCAAAAAAAATTTTTGTTTTAAATAAAAATAAATAACTATAACAGGTATTTGAAAATATTCCATGATGCAAATCTTATAAGATCTCACACTGAATTTTGTCTCTTAAGAGTGACAAAAACAAAGCAAATGAAAATAATAATATTGTGTAAGTTCACTTTGATTTATCACTCACAAAGACAAAACTTAACTTACTTTCATTTCTCACTTTCAGAAATAACATATAGCCTGTACAGCCCAAGGCTACATTGACAAGTCAATGGAAGACGACATTTTTAATAAAAGTATAGTTCCTTGGAACTACTAGTTATTTGGAACTACCCAACCTATAAAAAGATTTGGATTTTAATAAAAACCTCTAGAATCACTTTAAGGATGTCTGCTATCCAAATATGTCATTTTATTATGTAATGCCACTTACAAATTATCATAACCAACAGCGATAAGGTCAATAAATTTTCAGTTGCCTGGCTTAGCCACATTTATAAATAGAAAATTCAAAAGAGGTGAAGTCAGCCTGTCCAATAGCAAAACAAACCTTTACCAAAACACGCCAAGCTCTATCACTTGTTGCTTTAATCTCAGCATCACTAATTCCTTAAAATCATTGTGTATGAAATTGTGCCAAATGCTGATTGGTTCTGATGACTAAATTATATTTCTGAGGCCTCAACTAAAATGGCTTCTGTCTGCACATGTTAAAAAGGGATCAATTTCCACTTGTAACTGAGGCATTCCTAGTAGTTGCACCTTAAACACAAACTGTTATTCATTTGTGTACATTTGTATTTTTAGAAGGCTACGCACACAGAAATCATCTAGATCTGAAATTGTGGAGCATAGGAGGCCCTCAAAAATATATTTTGAACAAACTATCAACAGAGTAAACAGACAACTCACAGAATGGGAGAAAAGATTTGCAAACTATGCATTTGACAAAGGTCTAATATCCAGAATCTACAAGGAACTTAAACAACTCAACACGTGAAAACCAAATAACCCCATTAAAAAGTGAGCAAAGGATATGAACAGATACTTCTCAAAAGACATATAAGCAGCCAACAAGTATACGAAAAAATGCTTAACATCACTAATCATCAGAGAGATGCAAATCAAAACCACAATAGGATACCATCTCACACTAGTCAGAATGGCTATTATTAAAAAGACAAAAAATAACAGATGCTGGCAAGGCTGCAGAGAAATGGGAACGCTTATACACTGTTGGTGGGAATGTAAATTAGTTCAGCCACTGTGGTAAGCAGTTTGGAGATTTCTCAAAGAACTTAAAAAAGAGCTACCATTCGACCCAGGAACCGCATTACTGAGTATATACACAAAGGAAAATAAACTGTTCTACAAAAAAGACACATGCACTCATATGTTCACTGCAGCACTATTCACGATAGAAAAAACATGGAATCAACCTAGGTGCCCAACAACAGTGGACTGGATAAACAAAATGTGATTGATACACACACACACACACACACGCACACACACACCATGGAATATATAGTACGCAGCCATAAAAAAGAAATGAGATCGTGTCCTTTGCAGCAACATGGATGCAGCTGAAGGCCATCATTCTAAGCAAATTAATGCAGGAACAGAAAACCAAATACCACATGTTCTCACTTATAAGTGGGAGCTAAACGTTGGGTACACATGAACATAAAGATGGGAACAGATTCTGGGACTATTAAAGCGGGGAGGGAAGCAAGGGCTGAAAAACTACCTCTTGGGTACTATGCTCACTACCTGGGTGACAGGATTATTTGTACCACAAACCTCAGGGTCATGCAATATAACCCATGTAACAAACCCGCATGTGTGCCCCTAAATCTAAAATAAAAGTTGAAGTTATAAAAATGTAGAGAAGCAAGTTTATAAAAAAAAAAATAAGGAAAATAACAATGCAGTTTGCATACTCAAGTCAAATTTATAGTGGGCCCTTCTCCTCTCATTCCCAATCAGTCACCAAGTTTGTCTACTGGTCTTTCCTTTATAGTCCCATTACCACCAACCTCATCAAAGCCAGACCTCAGATTGTTCTATTTCAGTAGCCTCCTCCCTGGTTTCCCTGACTCCATTCTCTCTCATATCCAACACAAAGGGCCCTCCACTCCCATCTCCCAATCACATACCTTCCACAGACAATTAAGAACAAATTCATTGGCCTGGCTTTCAAATCCTTATAACCTCATCCCACTCCCCCACCCTTTCTCATCATTCTCTTACACAAACTCATTGCCCAATCAGGTTGGTTTTTCACTGTACTTACCACATTTTGCCTGTTTTCACCTCCTTATCATTACACAGGCTGGAGAACCTCCGCCTAAAAGGTCCATTCCTTGATCATCAGTTCCATTCGTCTTTTGTGAAATTTTCCCGATCCACAGGGATTTCTTCTTTATTCCACCTAATGCTGAGCATACGCTGTGGTGAACTGTCTCTTAACCATCTATTTTACCATCTCGTTTTGCCTGCCTAACTGGATGGTCAGTCTCCTGGGGAACAATTTGTTTTGGAGCTGGTACTGTCCTCCCCAGTCTCTACCACAAAAGTTTACACTCAATGAAGAATACAGAATTGAGGTTATGAAAAACTGCATGAGTAGGGTTTCTTTCCTCCCATTTACTAACACATAATTTTGTGCAACTCGCTGAACCTCTTTCTGAGCCTCAGTTTCCTCATCTATAAAACAGGAAGTAATAATATTTACTCTATTAGTGTTGTTCAGAGGATCAAATAAGAAAACTCACAAAAATGTTGAGTAAATGTAAAATATTGTTATTATCTTGTCTCTGGTATTGGGGAACATTATTGCTAAGCTATAGCTGACAATGCACTATTAAAAATGCACCATTTTAACCAGCAAAGAGCCTGGCCAGCGTCCATCTGGTGTTATCACAAAATGGAGAACTAAAATAATGGATAAACAGTACGATTAGGTGGTGCTGCTTCTCAATTTGATTGCAAAATATTACAACTATGTAGTTAACATAAGTGAAATGTTCCTATTTTTTTTCCTGATCAAACTAAAATATAGTGAAGATATAGACGGTAAAACAGGCAGTGGGGGAAGAGGAGGCTGTCTTTGCTTTATTTCTGGATTCACAGATTTTCAAGAGACAACACGGTTCTGCAGTGACGTATGATTTAGTTTAAATTGTAATGGCTCACCAGGAGTGCAGTGACAGGGTCACAGGACGGGGTCTGCCAGCATGCATGCTCTGAGTTCATCAGATTATTACTAGTTTTCAATAATGGCCATTAACCACCCCTATACCAAAACTAGATGCACTCTGATAACATCAGACTCTCTTTTCAACCTAAACCATTTATAAATGTTCCGGGGTTCCCTTGCAGGCACATTTTTCTGCCACAGAATTATCCCCAGTGGCAAAAAATGGGTCTTCTTATAGATAGTGCACAGTATGGGCCCACAGCTGCTTTTGAAGAATGACATGTTGTGATTTGGAATTTCCAGAAATATCAAAAAACAAATTGCTTTCTGACCCACATTTGTACCCAAAACTGGGAGAAAATTTCCCTAAGATCTCCAGGGGAAGTTTTAACAGGAATATAATTTTGCTTTTAAAGTTAAATCTTCTACACTGCAGCATGCTGGCATGTCAAAGAGTGATTATTAAGTCCCAGAAAGGTGTTAGGGTAGGAGATGAAAGAGTAAATCAGGAAAAATAAATACATAAACTAACTATTCACCGAAGTTAATACAAGAATATTTTGAACAAAATTATCAAAACAGAAGTAGAAAGCGCCTCATCGGTCAATATAAGAATTTTAAATATTATTAAAATTGATTTTTTAAGTAAGACATCTCTTTAAATGAACAGTCATATGTCATTTCATCCAAGTTATTTGAAACTTATTGATCTTATCATTTGTAAAAGGACCAGACTCTGCCATCAGTTTGCTGAAAGGATAATGGAGCACTCCCAAACTGTTATGATAGATTGGATGCAAACAGTGGTCCTCATTTAAACACACAGAATAGCACTATAAGTGGACAAATTCCAACCTCAGCAATTGTATATTACATGATAAATTAGCAACTTGGTCTACTTTGCCTCACATCAAATCCAATACAGAGCCTTGCTATTTTAATTTGCAATCAGAGCTTGAGCATCAGAAGAGGTACCTGAGGTACATTAACGAGCCCCCATGCAAGCCGTCTTCTCTTGTTATACTGTGAGCACACAAAGCCAACAATTACCAGCAATTGTATTTTACCCCCACAGGACAATACCAGAACAGTTAAAATTGTCTCCATGCAAGCAACCAGGGAAAATATACTTAAAAGACTTTATATGGAAAATTACATTTTGGGGAAAAAAGTTCAATGGAGGACATGTATCTTTCTGTATGGGCAACTATAAACCTCTCTTAGTATATTCAAGCCTATTCTGTAAAATACTCTCCCTATTCATCCAACTCAAAAGCAAGCTACATTCTTAGGCTATAATAGGTCACAACTAAGTACACAGTACCTTGCTTCAGGAATAATTTTGCTTTGTCTGTCAACTGTCAACAAAACACAAAGAGCTCATGCAACCCAGCCATGTACTATGGATGTTAGAGATCTAACAAAATACAAATAACAAGAATACAAGATTTTCTAGCCACCCTGCTTTCATTTTATATGAGAAACTGAAAGCATCT
Organism: Rhinopithecus roxellana; assembly: GCF_007565055.1. Classification (NCBI taxonomy): domain Eukaryota; kingdom Metazoa; phylum Chordata; class Mammalia; order Primates; family Cercopithecidae; genus Rhinopithecus; species Rhinopithecus roxellana. The sequence continues at coordinate 16,613,919 of NC_044555.1, forward strand.
TCCTTTCCACATTCCATTAATCTCTATTATATTACAAATCTTTTCACAAAATACTTTTTCCCCCTATATGAAGCTACAAGTGACTTGGGGATATAATATTCCAACTGTAATGAATGTCTGACTTTCTAACATGAATGATAATAAATGGATGTGTCAGGTAAGGCACATAGTCATTTCAACAAGAGAAAGGAGGCAAGAATCAAATGGAATGAGATTGTAAAATGGTTACTCTGGTGCTTGTATTAATATTTTACTGATGAAACCTCTAAAAAAATTGTTCATTACTTCCATTGCCATTCCTGCCTCTCAAGTCTTCACTTTTGAAAAAAACTACCACCTTAGCTATGTACACACAATAATGAATAAACTTCAAAAGTGAACTCAAAATCACTATATGCACAGAAAAAAGACTGGAAGGAAGTACTCTACAATGCTATCACTGGTAATCTCTGTGGTTTTCTTCTTCTATTTCCGTATTTTCAAAATTTTCTACAACAAGTATATATTGTTCTTATAATCAGAAAGTTTATTAACGAGAAGAGACAGTATTGCCAAGAGCTTTCAATATAATCAAATCACTAACACAGCTGAAAAACATTCTGAGCTATACCATGTGTATGCTTGCTGCCAAGATAAATTTTCAGGGAATGTGCTTATGGGGAAATAAAGGGCACACGAAAAAATATAGTCTGTTCTTAAAAAAATTTTTTTTTTTTTTACTAAATCTAAAATTTCAAAAATAGGTCAATTTAATCACATAAGCAATTCTCAATGAGAAAGTGACAGGGTATGTATTAGTAGTATTAGCATCATTTATTAAATTAAGCCATTCACTAAAATGCACCCAGTCTATTATAGAATATGATTTGAATACCTTTCTTTATGATGGTGGATCTCTGAAGGTAGGTAATAAATCAGTTTTAAAGAGAGGTGCCTTGTTCCCCACGCCCTCTCCCCTGCCTTTATTCAGTGTGCACACAGATCAACTCAGATGTCCTGGGGTAAGAATCAAATAAAACAAAATTCAATCGGAACGGCATGCATGCTTAAAATCTTCTTACCAGAAGGCTTTTCTTTGCTCAAGTCTAGCTAAAAGTAATTTTTATTGTTTGTTTGCTCAGAGACTAGTATTTATTGGTATGGTTTCAAGTGATACGCCTTTGGGTAGTGAACGACAAATGTTAAAACTGAACTATAGCTACTACTGCCTCAAAGAACATCTTAAAACCAGAATGGAGTTCAAACTATCACAAGGCAATGTTTGTTCATTTAACTTTAATTATTTTCTCCTTGAGAATGGTACTAATGAAACTGAATATCTTTCATGGTTTCGAAGGGCCGTTTGAATAGTCTGTAAACAGAACTAAGGGTAGACAAGAGATCTGGCTGAGCCAGGAGGTTGCTAGGTGATGTAGAATGTAAACCCACAAACTTGTTAAGGTTTGCTTTGCTTTCATGCCACTTTCACACACTCTCAAAAGTTTTGAGAATTGATTTTTCAGGTGGTCACTTAAAAAAAAAAAAAAAAAGAACTCCCTCCCTTCAAAATTCACTCCCTGCAGATGTTCTGCCAGATTCAGAAGAGATGAAATCCATCTAACCTTTGGCTGCAACATGGGAAACTTTTGGTTTTACATGAATGTAGGATTATTTATTTTCTGAATGCCCATAATTTAAGAAACAAATGCAAGGTAGATTTTAACATTTCAGAAAGACACTTCTAATCTCTTATCTAACTTAAAACTAAAATTTCTCTTCAGAAAAAAAGCATGATCACAGTTTGGGAGACCTGGGGCACAAAAACCAAAACCCTGTGGCAAATGCCTTAACACAAATGATCATGGTGACAAACCTTTCAGTATAGCCACTCTTGTCTTCACTCCTCTGGCATGTACCAAGACTCACTGCCTGTGAGGCTTCTCCCTCTGGCCCCCTCCTCCAGCCTCCTTTTTAAGTAGCTGATCAGAGATTGTCCAGTAAGAGCACTTTATTAGATCATCAGCCAGAGGGGTTCACAAGTACTGAGAGCAATGGGCTCAAATGCGGCACATCAGTTTTAATAGACCAGGGGCTACTAGTAAACTGCAGATACTGCTGAGAACTTTCCATGCACTGAACTCTTGAAAAAGCACCGTCTCTCCAGCTTAAATGCAGCTGCCTCTTTCAATGCCGCAAATGGGTAAATTTGACAAAAAAGCCACCATTAAGACTACATGAAAGGCTCAAGACAACATCCTTTCAATGCTTTGTACTTCAGTAATCAGATGTACTTACTCACCCCCTCCCCCAAACCCGATCAAGAACTATTTCTGAATGGTAGGAAATAATTCCACTTTGTACATCTTTTAGTTAATCAAGACTTTCTATTCAGCAATTTGACCTTTTGTTCAAAACAGGATTATCAGTTTTTTCGCCAGTTACCAAGGGCGACTCGCATGGTGAACATAATTGCAATAATTTGCAAAACACCATGGCAACCCACATTACAACTAGGTAAATACTGGGCTTTTGTGCTACATTGTTATTTTCAGAGATGCTGAAGTCAAAGAACGAATGACAAATGAACACAAAATTTATATTTGCTTTGTCTCAAAAGAGAAGAAAATTGATAACAAGAATTGGGGGGAAACCGACTACAGCTGTAATTTCTAACTTGATTAATTAGGATGGTAACAGTCCTTAACAGTATATTCAACAAACAGCCCTGACTTCGTCTCTCCACCCACCTCTCTCCATACCACTACCACTATCCCCCCCACCCCAGACAAATTTTTTCAGCTTAGAGAACAAACATCCCCCATTTGCTCTTTTCTTCAACTTAATGGAATCCTTAATTGCAGAATATTGTTCTCCTGCTCTTCATGGCAATGAAAATGAGAGAAAGGAGAAGAGTGCCAGGGCAGACAGGGAGCTATAGTCATTTTTTTTTCCTGCCTCTTTTGGACACCCCAGGCCCAATGATGAGACGGCATTTTCCTGGAATCAGCAGCTGTTTCGTAGCAGACAATAAAGTAAAAACTATTTGGCTTTGCAGAAAAGCCACTCTTCTCTTGGCAACACAAGGTAAGTCTACATGCCGAGATGAAGTTTCATAATTTAAATGCCAGAACATAAGATGAGAAAATAATGCTAAGAATAAAAAAGCATACATTTGTCTTGTAAAGAAATTATTAACTGTATGTACTGTCCCGAAAGCTGTTGAAATGCATATGCTGGCTATTTGAAGAAGATGTTCAACAATATCACCAATGTGCTGAAAACCACCTTATACTCAGAGATCCCAATTCACAAAACAATCTAAAAATATAAACTGAGTATTCAGAAATATAAAAATCAACATATTTTAGTAAACACAACCTCAAAAATAGTATAATCTTTTCAACAATAAATATGATTAGAAAAGTTTTATCAGAATTTTTTACTCAGGTATAAAAGGTAGGTTCTATTTTATAGTAAAGGAGCAGCTTTTTTTCTAAGAAGCACAAATTCTGTCATAATACCTAGCTTTTGGAAATTATCAAAGCTGACTTTCTCATGCAAAGTGGAATATTTCAGGATGAGAAAAGAAAAATACACACAGAAAGGGCTTGCAGAAGTTATATTGCCGAGATCTCGAGAGAGAAGCAAGCAGCTCCAGATGCATTCTAAACACAGCCCAGTCTGCTTCCCTTCATCTGTCTTATAACAAGCAAGAGCAAAAAGAGAGTCTCTGAAACGATCTGCATATTTCCCTTAACTTTTGAAAAATCAAATGGACCTGATATCATAATGGGTCCATTCTTATTTTGTCAGGGCTGAAGACTCCCTGACAGATCTCTAAGATTCAGCATAGAGAAATCACAATTTAACATTCTTCCGAATATGCCTCCGAAATTATAGATACTGTGATTTCTCTCAAAGAGTAGAAATCAAAAGGATATATGACACATTAACTCCTTCTCAGTCAGTGATAACCTCTTTACACTTTGAAAATATATTTTATTTTCTGGTTGAGTTCACTCCAAATTTACCATACCTGTATTAAGTGCATTCCTATCAAAAGTCAAAATGTTGAGAGGAAATATATCCGTTAATGCCAAATTAAAGGGTTGAACAAGCCTTTGGTACTTTTTGATCAGATAGAATTGATGATAGATCTTGAAGTGGGCCTAAAATCCCCATCACACTTGAACTTAAGAAACCCTTACATATAAATGAAATATTTTATAATCTACCTGGAATTTCTTCACTTATAACATTTTACCTTGTGTATTCCTCCCCCCTTCTTTTGTGGCTTCTGTTCTAATGTGACTTTTTGTTTCTCTTCTCCTGTTTTTCCCCCCTTTCCGTCTTTTTTCTTTGCCAACTGGCTGAGATGCTTCTTGATGTATATTTATTTACAAAGTCTCATCTACGAGTGATTGCAACATCCAACCATCTACAACGTTAATAAATTACCTAAATCACTAAATCAGGAATGACAAACACCTAGCAGGTATATTGCAGTTCCGTTTCCAACTCTGTCCTGAAGACCACTATAGGATGGAAGCTGGCACCCAATATAAAACCCATCTGTTAACCCTGTTCCAAATACTTCTTGCTCCGGAATTCTTAACTCTGGCAGTACACTGGAATCACGAGGGCAGCATTACAACACAGCGCCACCCCCAGAGTGTCTGATTCAGCAGGTCCTGTGTGGGGCCCGAGAATTTGCATCTCTAACAAGTTCCCAGGTGATACTGCTGCTGCTGGTTTGGGACCTCACTTTGAGAACATCAGTCTGGGATATGAAATGAGCTTTGGGATGTTAAAAAGTTCCCCCAAGTGATTCTAACATGCAGCTAAGGTTAAGAACCACTGTTCTGTATTATTCTCATTCTCTCTCTTGTTCAAAGAGAACTACTGGTTATTATTTTCTGAACAATGAACTTCATAAACAGAATTGTACTTAAAAAATTATCTCTCAATTCTTTCTTTCTATGTTTACTCTTTCTTTAGATATTATTTAGGTGGTTCACTCTTGCTCTTCCAAGTTTTCCATGCAGCATTAGAACTATCAAAGTCTCAAATCTGACTTAATTGTATTAAAAGAACTAAATGGTTTATATCATGTACATAGCTTAATAACATTCTTCCTTTAAACAAACTGATAAACAACCTCAATCTGGCAATAAAATATAGTTCTTAAAATATGAAATGTGCTTTACTTAGAATCACAGAATTTTAGGAGTGCTGGTGAAAACAGTGTCTATGGAAAGCAACCACAATTACACGTTTGACTTTGACAAGTAATATGAAATGATATATTTAAACCCTAAGTTTTAAAATTGGAAGAGACTTTAGAGCTCTAATCTTTTGTGTTGTGAGGAAAATGAGGCACAGAAGAAAGTATATTTTTCGCACACTGTCACACAGCATGTAGACTGAACTTCTAGTCCAGTGCTCTTTACACATTACATCTGTGCTACTTAATACATGAGCCAGTTGCTGTATGTGGCTGTTGAGCACTTGAAATACGGCTAGTCCAAATTGAGATGGGCTGCAAGTGTAAAATATATAGCAAATTTCCAAGACTTAGTTCAAAAAAGGAGACTATAAAATAGTTTAGTGGTATTTTTAACACTCATTACAGAATAAAATGTCATTTTGGATATATTGGGTTAATTAAAAATTTAAAAAATTTTAAATATTAATACAGACGGGGTCTCATTACGTTGCCCAGGAGATCCTCCTGCCTCAGCCTCACAAAGTGCTGGGATTACAGGTGTGAGCCACCACACCCAAACAGGTTAATTAAAATGTATTATCATATTATGAATATCTCTCGTTTAAAAAAAAATACAAATGGAAGTTTATCATATACACTGTTCTAAATCCCGCTTTTTCACTGAAAAGTGGAGGAAATTATGGCCTGTCAGTACATATAGATCTGTAGTGTTCTTGTTAACGGTTGCACAAAATTCTATTAAATGATTGTAATAATCTAATGAATTCTCTTCTGATCAACAACAGGTTGTCTTTAGTCTCTTACTATTACTACTATAATGCTGCAAGCAATATCTTTGTATAGTACCTTTGATGATATCTGTAAGGACTGTACATCTGTAAGGAGATATACTCAAATTAGAATTGCAAAGTAGAATGGTATGTTCATTTACAATCTTGATGATTTTGCCAAATTGCTGTCCAAAAGGTGTACCATTTTTCATGCCCACCAACAGTGTATGAGAGTGCTCCATTCCCTATACCATTTACTATGCTATGTACTACCTAAAAGTCTTCCAAAATAAGTGGAGCACAGAGGACTTTTAGGTCAGTGAAAGCACTCTGTAGGATACTGTGATGGTGGAGGTATGTTAGAAACATCTGTCCAAACTTACAAAATGCACACCAAAAATTAACCTCAACATAAACTACGGACTCTGGGTGATGATGTATCAATATAGGTTCATCAGTTGTAACAAACATACTATGGCAGGGGATGTTGATAATGAGAGAGGCTATACGTGTGTGGGCCAGGGAGTATATGGGAAATCTCTGTACCTTACTCTGAAATTGTGCTGTGGACCTAAAACTGCTCTAAAAAATAAAATCAATTATTTAAAAATTCTCAATTCCACAATTATTAACAATATTACTTTTACAGTTCCATTTTCTAAGTTTAAGTTTTTGATACTTCTGAAAGTTGTTTTAGTGTAAGGAACAAGGAATAAATCAACTGAATTTTTTTCCAGATGATTATTCCTACTGATGTGAATCACCCTCTTTTAAAAAACAAAATGCAACTTTGGGTCTATTTATGGGCTTTCTATAGTTGCTCCATTGAAATCACCAAATATTTTTGCACCAAAATATTTTAAATACCCCAATTGTAAAAACCGGGAGGACTGGTGGGTCATTTTCTTTGTGAGAATTTTCCTGCGATTTTCTTTTAAAAACTGAGGAAGCTTTAAAATTTATGGATAAACTTAGGGGAACTGACAATCCTAAAATGTTGAGTGGTCCTAGCCAAGAATATATGCTTTGCCATTTACCCAAGTCTTCTTTTAAGCCATTCAGAGTTCATATATATTTAGCACATTTCTTGCTAAGTTTATTCCTAGGTATTTCATCTTTTTAGCCTGTATTATAAATGATATTTAGTTCTTTCATTATGTTTTCTAACTGGTTGTGTGTATACAGCTGAAAGCTACTGATTTTTAGCATTAATTTTATAACTAGTAAGCTTATTAAAATTCTTTTTGTCTGTGATAGTTTCTTGGTTGATTTCATTGGATTTTCCATGTTAGAATGATCTGTAAATAATAATTTCCCCCTTCTTCCAATTTTTATATATTCCTTTTTTTTGGTCTAATTACAATGGTTAACATTTTCAAAATGTGATATTTATCAACATTTCCACCGGGCTGCCTCTAGCAGATTTCCCAAGGATCTAGCGCCATGGACCTAAGAACTAAGCCACCAGGAATCTCTGCAACTGAAAAAAAGTAACTTTATTAAAATCATTACAGATTCTGTAGACACCTTTGTCTCAGAGTGCCTAAAATCAACTTTGGGACTGAAACTTTAGCTAAAGGACATTAAACGGTTGACTAAATATTAAAATAGCTCCTTTCATCATATTTGGGGAATTAGTCCTCTTAAAATATCCCTTCTCTAAGTCTTATTTAAATTAAACTATAGTAGTCAATCATTTCTCCTGGCTCTGCCTCTAAAAACCACAACTTGAAATGGGGCAGAGCTGAATTTTGGGGGCCTCAGTCTCTTCCTTCATAAAGAAGGGTGTTTCACCAGGATAGATGATTGTAAGGTCTGTTTAAGTGTGAGAATTCTTTAATTCTACAACATAATTTTTAAAAAATGAGGTTCCCCATAAGCCTTCATGATTTATCCATAACTGAGGTTAGCAAAATATACACATTCCTAGCACTAAAAGTATTTCCTGTTACCTAAATCTCATTACTCCACCATTAAGTTAGGATTTAGTGTTACCACTATTTTCATTCAAGTGCTCCCGGCTGAGTAATATATGTCGGTGAATGTCTACAGCAGTGGTTCTCAAAATGTGGGCCTGAAATCAGCAATATCAGCATCATTTGGGAATTTGTTAGAGATGCACATTCTCTGGCCTTTACCCCAGACCAAGAATCAGACACTCTAAGGGTGGCACCCAGCAATCTGTGTTTCAGCAGGTCCTCTATGGTGTGACAGTGATTAAGTGGGCATGTATTTATACAAATAAGGTTTAATAAGCATAAATCACGAGACTAAATGGCATATTCTATCAAGTTGTGAAACATATAGAAGCCAGGCTGAGGCAGAGTGCTACAATGACAGATAAAAGGCTTAAAAAATATATATGTATCAATCATTAGTTGTTAATCCTGACATTTGCCCATTACATTACCCCTCTCAAAGCCCAAAATACCTTACTCCCCTCTGAATATTTTGGTTGCTAAGGATTTTAATACACATTCCCAGGGCTTACAATTTCTAAATTGCAAGAACCGTAAAGAAAAGATCTGCCATCCTAGGATACGTTTTCATGTGTTATTGAAACAGGTTCAAAGAAAAATTCTTTAGATTCAGCTCCAGAGCTCTCTTGACCCAGCTCTGAATCTTCTAACAAGCCCCTGAATCTACTTTCATATCTCACTCATCTGTGGCAAGCCTAACATGCCTCCCATCGACACTAAGATGATTTTAGGAATGCCTGTCCATTTGCTAGTCCATTGCGTTACTTCTGATTCCATTCTAGGGCTTAGGAGATGCTGTTAGGAAAAGATTCTTTGGTTCCTCGTTTGATGTTTTATATAATAAAATTAAGAATTTGACTTTGCTGCATAAGCACTGTCACTGAGTGTTCCTCCAGGAAAGAAGAAAATGGGCCTGGAGTAGGTCATTAATTTACTAAGAACAGAGAAGTCTCTACCTAATCAACTCTTCTTCCATGGGAACACCCAGAAGGCCTTGTACATTAGAAGCCAGCAGAGAGATTTACATTTTTACATGCTAGACTTCAAACTACTGTCGAGGAAAGAAAGCCACTCGTAACAGGATGAATTTTTTGAATTCTTTGGGGATGAGTGAAGGACTGATATTGCGCTAACTGGCCACAAACTGGACACAAGGTTACTGAGCATACAAAAGCTGTGTGCTTCAAGGTGGTCACATACCTGGGGCATTTTACATACCAGTATGAAATGATGAAGACTCTGTACTCTATTGCCACATTTACAATGTCACTAACACACTGATGATCATAAAACTATGTAGGTAGTTATTTGGAGTGGGGATATAGCTATTCACATGTCCGGCAAACTGATTCCCTAAGCAGAGAGGATTCATCCTTCTTCCAGCCCAGCTTACATCCTGGCCGCCCATACCAGGAACATCACTATCAAAATAATATGTAAAGTGTCTGTTAAAGTGAACAACCTTCAAAAGGGCTGTACTTTGCACATATTTGTATGAATCACTTTCTTCAAATAATTATAATGAATGCTAAGGGCAACCAACATGCTGGGTCTATATTAAAACACAGTTTCAACAGCATTGCTTGGGGAATGGCTCTTTTTACCTGGGACACCTGGAGTGCATGAAGGTAGGCATGACTTTAAGTGCAGGCAGAAGTCTAAATATGCTAATATATAAGAGGACATAAAGTTTGTGGATGTGGATGGAGAAAAGAAGGAAAGAGGTAGAAGAAAGGGAGACAGAAGGCCACCACCTCCGTCCCCAAGAGCTCTGAGATGCTATCATTCAACTTTGAGCCTCTATAGTCTAGGATAGTGTCTGATGCATTGCAGCAGATGAAGAAATACTCTTTTAATTTTACACTGAGGGAACTAAACTCTGATATCGAGATTAATTCAGATGGCTGAACACTCCAGCCTCCCTCAGGCTAGGCTGTCTGTGAGAGTCCAAAAACCCTTCCAAGCCTTCCTTCACTGTGCCCTCCTTGCAGGAGGCAGATAAAGAAGCCCTGTGGCAAAATGGAAGGGCAGGAACCAACTCAAAGATCTCTTCTCACCTCACTGCTTCAGGAGCCACGTGCCTTGGGAAAGCCCTTCACCCTATGAGCCTTTGGATGTGTTCCTGTGGATACTGCAAGTGCACCTACCCTGCCTCTTTCACGGGACGACACTGTGAGCATCATGTAAGACCAGTGTCCCAAATTGCCGTAAAAGACTTGTGTGATCAAGAGTAATTACTGGCCAGGCAGAGTAGTTCATGCCTGTAATCCTAGCACTTTGGGAGGCCAAGGCGGGAGGATCACTTGAGCTCAGAGTTTTGAGACCAGCCTGGACAACACGGTGAGACCGTGTCTCTACAAAAAATTTAAAAATTAGCTGGGCATGGCGGCGCACGCCTGTAGTCCCAGCTACTTGAGAGGCGGAGTTGGGAGGTTCGCTTGAGGAGGAGGTCGAGGCTGCAGTGAGCTGTGTTCACACCACTGCACTCCAGCCTGGGTGACAGAGTGAGACCTGCCTTAAAAAGACAAAGAGTAATTCCCACATACAAGCACTTATATCTTTTCTCCCAGCAATATACAGTGCAGTATTTGTGGGCTTTTCTTCTTTCAGGAATGTTTAAAACATTTTTATCCAAATGCTGTGGAGCCATTGCCTAGTGATGGATTACTTACAGATTATGATGTGACCCATATTACTTGGAAAAATGGAAAACAGTGCATCTTCTCTATGTCCCTTCACAGCAACCAACTCAATGATGATTGCATCCATTAAATATTAAATATGTGACCAAAAGATATGGTTTGTTGGTTAATGAGAGGTAAATCTCAAGTAAAATTACATTTTTAGAAAGATTATGCTTGAAGTCAAAAAAAATTCTCATCACCTCCTTTTTGGTGGGTAATCAGGCTTCCTACTGGAAATAAGAGTTTTCAGAGAATTCATAGATACTGTTACTCTCTTGCCTCTTCTCAAGGCTTCTCAAAGTACATGGCTTTGCGAAGTAATGTTATGCTTCACATTTCTTATCCCAGGATGATTTTTAGTGCCACTGCATAGTGATACAAGGATACTCTCACTACCTGAGTAGCTTATGAAATATTTTAGAAGTACATAAATCCTGTCTGAAAGCTCCAAAACAATCCAGCGCACCATTATGCTGGCCAAAGAATGAAAATATGGGAACACAATCTTCTACCAACCAAAATGACTCTTCCCGTTTGCTCACGAAGAAAAGCTCAGCATTATTTAACCTTTTCCCTAATGCGGACAACATTAAAAAACACTTCACTTGCGAATTTAGCAAACTAAAAGTAAGCAAGAACTGGAAATGCCACCAAGAATTGCCATTATGTTCATAATTCAACTTTGCGTTACTCAATGCAACCTAAGGGGCGGCTTTCGTACAGCACAAAATACGAACTACACATTTCTGAAAGGTCATGGGAACACTAAGAGAAAATAATAAAGTGAATTAGTGAAAAATGAATCCAGGGCAGATTTTTACACTAGAAGTCAGTGTTAATAAAGTTTCTTACTAACAAGGTATCATCACTCTCTCAGAAATGGAAAAGCTGTAACATTAAAATAACTTGCTAAGTGTTTCATATAACTGTTTAGATTTTTCCCTACACAAGGCAGGTAATAAGTTATCCTTTCCCTCCATGTGTACAATTTATTGTTTGCCTTAGAAAAGTAATTTCCTAAATATGCATTTTTTTCTTTCTTTATTAGGAACCCCAGTGACTCAACAGCTAAAAATGAGGAATCTAAGAGGGCTGAAAAATACTTAGTTTGATATTAAATTATATTTTCATTACCATTAAAATATTTTTTCAAGGTCACCATAAATACTGATGTAAATTAATGCTTTAAAAAGAGCATGTGTATTATTTTTTGATAAAACAAAACCTTTGTAAAGGTTTCATGTATTTAAAAATATAAAAAGACATTTCAAGTAGAAAACTAGCTTACATTCTTTCTGAAGAACAAACACATTAAATTAAATCCTCAAGGCTAAGGAGACTGAAAATGAAAGACCAAGTCCTTATAATTGTATTAGGGAGTCAGAAAACATAGTACAAATGAGACGAGAACTTTCTAAGTAACTTTGGGTCAAAAAGATACACATTCCAAGATTATTTCCAAGCCAAAAGCGTCACAAAATAAATAGAAACAAAGAGTATAACACTATCATTCACAGAAAACAGAAGATATCCTACACATATTGAAAAAACCCACTAAATTGAGAAGGATAAAAAAAAGTCAATTTATTGGCTGACCTACTAAACATTTCAAGAAAATACTGAATTTTCAAAGATGCATGATAGACTAGAATAAAAATTATAATCGTCAAAACAATAAGTCACTTATGCAAATTAAAAAAATCAGGCTTTATTGTGATATTGATACTATATAAAACAAATATTTAAAAAATGTAAAACTGATCGAAATATTTTTGTTAATTTAGCCTTCATATAACAATTAGCTTACAATCTATACTAATTTTTACATCAAATGAAGAAATTATTTTGTCATTAAAGTAGTACTTTTAGGACTATCTAGTCTATTTTACTAGTCTATTTTAAAATAATTTAAGAAATAAGAAGAATAAAGATAAAAATCTTAATATGCAGTTTGGTAAAGTTCAAGTCGGTCTTTGAACAACACGTTTATCTATCCAGTAAAGCTTGTGTTAATGCGATGTAAGAGTTTGGCAAATTCAACTTTAATGGAGCATAAAAGTGCTTTTGCTTGAAAGTGAGATCATTTTTAAAAATTCAAAGCATGATCACTTTTTCTTTTTTCGTAGGAACAATCTGATACAAGCAGCAAAGCTTAAATAAACTAGAAACATTTCAAATGATCCATAAAGGATTAATAAGCACTGCAGGAAGTCCTATAGGCTCAGCGTATACATTTTCCATCTTTTCCCCCCATGATGGGCATGATATGAAATTCTAAACAGAAGTGAAGTTTCAAAGTCTCTGAATTTTAGTTAAAGGGTTGTTGAGCTGAGGTGAGAAGTCACAATTTAGGGATCTCTAATTTGAAATGGATCAAGATTATAATGATATTAGGACAAGAATCATTCAAATTTGGACGTTCAATTAAAAAGGTCTTCTTGCTGATGGGAATAGCCAGTGGTAAGAAGCAAAACTAAGGCAAAAAGAGTAGTGGTAAGCTGCAGGCCACTAATATAACAAAAACAAAATGACAGCTATTATTTTGGCAGAGATAATCTATGCTGAAATACAAAACACACACGCACACAATTTCTTTCAATACAATTTTCTTGTCTTCCCACTGACTTCTGTGATTACCACGGAAAGCAGGGTTCTAAACACATTTCTCAATTGAATCTTCAATCAATAATAGTAAAAAATTCAGATGGAAAATATGGGAAAATGCATTACAGCATTAGTAACTGTTTACAAAATAGGCTGAACTTATCAATATGCACGAAAGTTGATAAGAAGAAACCCCAGATACCCAAAACATCATATTTTTGTCATCCCAAAGCTCAGTCACAAAGCTCATCCCAAAGCTTGTACTCATCAAATCAAAGTTCTTTTCATTCTTAGGTTGGCAATCATCCTTCTTATTCCTTATAATCATTAATTCTTTGAGAATAAATACACCTCATAAAAACTCTGTTTTAAATAAAAAATGTAAAAAGTCCCCAAAAAGTACATCAGCTGATTTTCTACTAAAGATAAAATGCCAATTCTTCCTTATCTATAGACATAATTACAACTCAGCATTCCATCCTAAATTGAAGTCAGTTAAGACCATAGCTTTTTAGTAAGTGCCCAGGTTTACTCCTGGAATAAACAGAGAGGAAATAAAAACTCCATTCCTTAGTTTTTATATGAAGTTTAGAATATGCATATTTAAAAATCTCTGTGTTTTAATAGTTCCTTGACAGAGGCATAAATTATTCATGCTACTATTTTATTATACAATGAGATTTACTATCTTAAAATGAAATGCAAATACTAAGTGAGAAAACTGACATTTAACAATATCAATGAATGTTGGAATCAACAAGAGAAAAGCTTAAAAACAGACAAACAAGTAAAAAAAACTTGTCTCAAGTAAACAGCCTTAATGTTGGAGTACAACTGTCAACCTCTCATGCACTAGCCTTTGGTGAGAATACAGAGGGCTCTTACTAAGGCTTTGGCTATTTTACTGCTGATTCATATTACCATTAGTTGATGGGTAAAAGAAATGAAGTCAAAGCAATTCAGATTTCCACAGTCATAAATTTAATCATTTACTGAACACCTATTCTGTTTTTTGGGCTTTCTAGTAAACTGATAGATTAGGAAGCAAATTTTCACTCTTTTATGGAGGAGGCTTTCTGAAAAGAGCATATAGGCTTTAAATCAGAGGGGCCCAAACTTAAATCTCAGCTCTACAATGTATTATTACCATTCTAACATTGGTTGTGTTTACTACAAGATTCAGCTTCCTTATCTGTAAAAATGGAAAAAATACCACCCATCTCACAGGGTTGTTGCAAGAATTAAATGATACCATTTAAAAACGTATGTATGTAAAAAATATTTAGCAAGTATTTGGCAGCTAAAAACATGTTAGTCTTTCTTCTTTCCCCTGTTCTCCAGAAGTCTACAACCTCATAGGGAACAAAATGATTTGCCAAATGAAAGAACAACTATAAGAGACTATATTAAAGAAAATAGGGGGAGAAAAGTTGCACTTTTAAAGTTCTTTAGAGATTCAGAGGAAAACAAAACAAAACAAAACAAAACATTCCATAGCTGTGATGTCCACGAAAGGCTTCCTAGAAGTGAGATGGGTTTAGGTCTTAAAGGTGAAGGAGAATTGAAAAAGATAAAAATGGCAAGTGGGTGACGACAATCCCTGCAGTTGTGAAAAAACAAGGAGGTCTGTCTAGACGAATGAGAATTTGACAGCATTGCTGGATGATAGAGTCTGTGGAAACGGAAGGTTGGATTTATAATGTCTCAAATGCCAGAATAAAGAGCTTGGCTATTAATGCTACATAAATTTAATTAAACCACTATAGCACTCACAAATATATATAAAGTGTACGTTATATTCTAGAGTGGTATACAAAATAGGACAGGATGCTAACTACAGAGTTAAGGTAAAAAAATTTGCTCAAATTCATTTGGCTTACACACATTATAATCTAACCCACAAAGAGCAATCACGATTAAAAATAGAGTTCCAGCTGGAAGCGGTGGCTCACGCCTGTAATCCTAGTACTTTGGGAGGCCGAGGCGGGCAGATACCTGAGGTCAGGAGCTCAAGACCAGCCTGGCCAACATGGCAAAACCCTCTCCTTACTAAAAACACAAAAATTAGCCAGGTGTGGAGGTGTGGTGGTAGGTGCCTGTAATCCCAGCTGCTCGGGAGACTGAGGAGGAGAATCACTTGAACCCAAGAAGTGGAGGTTGCGGTTAGCCGAGATTGTGCCACTTCACTCCAGCCTGGGCGACAGAGCAAGACTCCGTCTCAAATAAATAAATAAATAAATAAATAAATAGTTCCAGAAAAACGAAAATGAAAGGGAGATATGAGTGCTATTTACAAATACTTGGGGGGAAAAAACCATAAAGGAAGGTGGGTATACTCATGTAACACTGAACATAGGTATGTAGTAAGAAGTGAGGCCTAGAACAGAAAGAAGAATGTTTAGATTAACTATGAGGAAAAACTTCTGAATATGGAGCTTGTGAAGATGAGGAGAGAGCCGAGCAAGAGACTGCGGGAGCACCATTAATGCAAAATATTCAAAAGATTTTCAAAGCACAGTGGCAGAAAGATAGATTTCTCAAGATGCAGTGTTTTCGCCTGGGTGACCCGTAGACGATATGTTAGTTCTGCAATTTATGACTTTTGGATTAAAGCTGGGAGAGGGGGGTGTCCTTCCAGACATGGAGAGCCCTTAATGATAGCACAGCTACACAACTGCACAGTGATCAAGAGTTACTGAACTAAGAAAAACCTTGGCAAGTACTCCCTCAATTATTTCGGCCCTTGGGCATTTTGATGGGAAACGACTCATTGATATTATTCTTTTTCCAACATTCATTTTATAGAATATCAAGACAGAGTCAAATGTTGACTTACTATGGTAAATAGAGGGGAAAAAAGCCTGCTTTGATTTCCTTTCCTTTATTACCACCTTGGTTTTGTGTTGTAGAATGTCGATTAGGTTTGAAAAGAAGGTGGAAGATTGGGGGGGGCGGGGCGCATACTCTTCCCTTCAATGAAGACAAAAGATAGCAGCTATTTCATTCTGCTCTGTGAGTATGCTACTCTCCTTAATTCTTTCACCATCACATTAAGCTGTGATTATCAACAGGGTCCTCAAAAACGTATTACATTTTACCTTTACTCTAAAAAAATTAGTAAGCAATTATAGAGAAAGGATAAAAGTAGGACAAAAATGTTTTTATTTTTTTAGACCAGCTCAAATTTTCAGAGTTTAAAATGACTAGAAAGGCAAACTGTTAGGTATTCAGAAGGAAAATGTGAATGTTTTCCCAAAGGCATTATTAACAATTAATAATCATTACACTGGTGCCTTGTTTACCTGACCTTGTGTAAATTCAGCAGCCTGGTAATTAGACCCATATTTTGCACATTTGTATATTTCCATGCACAGATTTGACTCATTCATTCATCCATTAAAATATGCTTGACAGACGTAGATGAATAATCAAGCTACAATTTGTATTTACTGGATTATAGAAAATTGCCCAAACTGTTAAGTTCAAGGAAAGCGCATTCTTGTCTCTCTCTTGTGACTGATGTAAAGCAATTACACATCAGAGGATTGCCCAAAGCTCTCAGAAGAAGTGGCACTGCTTTTGCAATCTGGGGTCTTCAACAGTATCTTTTTTCTTAACGCTACAGATTGTTTAAAGATTAACTCTAACAGAGGGAAGAAAATCTCCCTGTGCATGTAAGTTTATCATCTAACTTATTACACTGCCATTTTATAGTAAAAAGCGATGTTCTGATCAACCTTCTACATCCAAAATAAACAATGATGCAACCTTATTCTGCAAAGTCACTGAAAGGCTTGAGGAGGAGAAATAGGGCAACTCTTTTTGGATAGGTTTGTGAAAAACACTTTTTCCTCAGGTTTCTAGAAAACAAATTATCAACAAGACCTGACCAGACCTCTCCCTAATATTAATCAGTGAGAAAGGCACTATAAGATTTCATATTAATGTATTTTCATGCAAAGAAGCAGAACACATTTTAGTACTAACTGCTCCCTAAATACAGATGTTTAGTACTAGTCAAACATGTTGTCATGTGAAACTGTATTTTATACTATGGTATTCATTTTGCTTTTGCAGTCACTAACCAAACCATCACTAACATACGTTTTCTGGTCCAAGGTACAGTATTTCTTTTACACTGCTGAAGATACAACAATTTTGCTGTCTTAAATCCATCTCTTCAAACTGCTTATTTTGATTGTCTACTTTAGAAGAAAAGGAACGATTCCCGACTTTAAAAAAAGTGTGCATATAGCCAGCATTATCAAACTTTTTAAACCTTACATCATAAAACAAATTTTTAAAGAAATATACATAAAGATGCAAGTATATGTTTATATAATTTTCACTATAGACATTTAGCATCACAACTGAAAAAGAATTGTTTAGAACCCGTTTTCGTAAACATGTTAACATTTATGCAGTTCAAAATTTGGCTTGAAATAAATTCTCTGGTTAGGTAACAGTTAGACATCATGCCTGTCTTACTTATAAATTCAACAAATAAAAAGGTTCCCTAAATTTCTGAAATATACAACTGATTCACTTAGTATTACCAAAACCTAATTTGTTTCTTCCAAATAGCCCATCTTTTCTTCTCATAAGACAAACACCATGATGGAAATCTAACTTCTGTGATGATGGCCTGAAATCACACACAGATTACCAGAGAACCAGGTAAAGCATTAGTTTAGAAAATGAGTTGCTCCTACAATCTACATGCTTATACAGAAATGGAATTCAGATCCTTCTAGAGAGTGTAACCTCACATAAAACTGAGTGTTGGCTGGATGTGGTGGCTCACACCTGTAATCCCAGCACTTTGGGAAGCTGAGGCAGGCAGATCACTAGAGCCCACGAGTTCAAGATCAGCTTGGGAAACAAGGCGAAAGTCCATCTCTACACAAATACAAAAATTAGCTGGGTATGGTGGTGCCTGCCTGTAGTCCCAGCTACTTGGGGGTCTGAGGCAGGAGAATCGCTTGAGCTGGGGAGGCAGAGGTTACAGTGAGCTGAAATCACACCACTGCACTCCAGTCTGGGCAACGGGAGTGGAAACCCTGTCTCAAAAAAAAAAACAAAACAAAAACCAAAAAATACAACAAATGAGTATCTGCTGAGTCTATGGCATTATAATAGATGTTTCAGGGGTTTTACATCAAGAAGACATGGTCCTGGCAGTTTAACATGATAAAACAACTTTGATTTTAAAGCCAAACACAAAAGCTAGGTGTCTGACTCTTGCCCTCAACAGAAACACTGAGACAGTGGTGGTGGGGACAGGGTGTTAGGATTCTGAAAGGGGAGGGACTGCTGTCCAAGGAGTCAGAGGCTGCTCAGAGAAAGTTTTATCCAGTGTGTGACTTAGATGATTTCCTTTTGGTTTGTTATCTGTTTGGCTGGTTGTCTTTTACAAGGTTCCAAGTGTTGTAAATTATATTTCACTCTACCTGTTAAAGATAAAAGGAAAGTAACACAAAAGTACAGCTCTTCTATCAACGGCTAGTGATGGTCAGACAAAAAGAAAAGCCATCTAAACACATGTCCACTTCTTTGCTCTAGCTTGTTCCTACAGAGTTGCTTCTACTAGCAACCCCAGAACAGAAATGAAACACTGCATTACTATTATCTGAAAATACTTAATTCTGTACCACATACTCAAGTTATCTTCCAAAAATTGGAAATAGCCATTCTGAAGGTAGACAGAGGGGAGAGGTTCCCTGAAATCAAGGCCAAACAATTCTATAATGAGCCCTTCTCTGCTGAACTATCTTCTTCTGTCAGACCATTGGGTGCTCCATAACAGGAGGCAAAAGCCAACTAGGCTCTGTCACTCTTGTGCAAGAGTGCACTTGTGCATGCTAGGGCTAGGAAAAGAGCATGTAAAACCAGACAAATACACATGCATATACACATGGTGCTAAGGGCTTCTCAAAACTGTATTCTGGGGTATTTAATTATGGTGTTAATAGGAAAAAGATATGACTGCCTAGTTTGAAGAGAACCTAAACCAACAATAATTTGAAAAGTAGCCTTGGTGCTAAGAAGCCAGTTTCCTGATCATGGTCTTGAGGGCAGGAAGGGTGCTATTAAGTAAAAGAAAAGATCAATACCACACCTGTGGTTCAAGAACAAGCTAGAAATGCAGAAAATAATTTTAAGGTGAAAACCTGCAAAATATGTGTATGTGTACGATGCAAGACTAAGTTTAACTTCTTAGAGATTTCTAAGGTGACTGAAATTTAGACAGCAAAAGAGATTAAAGATGACATTTTAGAAAATGCCATCCACTGGCTGTGGAGTCATTAACTATAAAAAGTAAGAATTGGGTATTCCATCAAACATAAATACTACACCCACAGCTTTTCTGAAGGCTCCAAAAATCACCCCCTTGCTCAAATAAGCAAATCCTGTGTCAGCCATGTCCCTGGCACCATGCTTTGCTCAGGTGACACGAAGCTAAACGCAACACAACACAGCACAGCTTGTGTTCACAAGGAGCTCAAGGCCTGTGGGGAAAAAGAGTCAATCAACTTGGCAGTAGGTGCTGCCACAGAGGTGTGTACAAAAGGTTATGGGAGCATGCAGAAGACAATAAGACATTTTGCCTGGAGAGCTGAGTGAAGAAGGCTTTCCAGAGACTATACCACTGAAGGCAGAAGAATTTCACAAAGTGGGATGTCACAGGTCCTGGGCTATGGTACTACGCAGAGGAGATGGCAGGAGTGAAAGTGTGGAGAGAGCCAAGCATATGGGATCTTTAAGGAATGCCAAGCTCTCCAGTGTGGCGGGCAGATGGTTTGCAAGGGATACTAAGGGTAGAGAAGGTGGAAAGGCTGGCTTGGGGCCTAATGCAGTGCTCCAAAATCTGAATTTTAATCTGTAAGAAATGAGCAACCACCGAAGGTTTTTAAGCTGGAAAATGACATTATTAATCCTGTTTTAGAAAAATAATCCTGGAAATGATATAGAGAATGGACTGATACAAAAACAAGGGAGACTGAGAGAATGGACTGATATAAAAACAAGGGAGCTAAGAACAAGATGACCAGGAACTGAATTAAAGCAGTGAGAATGGAGGAAAAGGCAATGTAAGTGGAATATAATACAACACCATGATATCCCGTGTGGACAACTTGCGGGCTTTGGTCATCCTGAGCTGGGAAATACTGGAGGGTATCGCTCTGAATACCTCACAGGAATACTGTGAGGGACAAACTAGGTACAGTATAAAAAAATGCTTTCAAAACTGCAAGGTACTGTGCAATATACAATGTATATTAACATAACAGAAACTAGTCCAAAAGAGACTATGGTGAATCACGGTCAACGTCGAGAGGGTAGTGACAGAACTGAAGTTCTCAAAACTACTTTAAAAGCTTGGAAAGACCATAATTCCTCAGCATACTGGATCAGATGATGTCATGAAATCATTAGGCAGGTCTCCTAGAAGAGATACAGGAAAGATGACATTTCTATACAAACTACTCCTCACCTAGGTTTATACAATCACATCCACAACAGAGAAGAGGCAAAGTTGAGCAATGCTAATAATCCACTATTTGTCAAGAGTCAGCAATAAACCTGAAGACTTAAGAAGGACGGTAAATGTATAAATATGAAGAAGACACAATGGATATTTTTGCTTTCCAAAAATTATTTTTGGTCGCATGAGAACTCATTTTTTTGTTTTAGAAATTTAACTCCCTTCTTTTTTATAAGTATACGATCAACTTGATACAGGCGTGATAGTATATATACCTTTTACTTTCATAGTCTCATATATAGCACATGGAAATTACATGTTAACTATTCAGCGGTACATTAGAATTCATTAACATGTATTTTTTAAGGGTTTTCAAACCCTTAAAAATCCTTTTAGAAATCTCTCTAGGCATATATATACATATAGATATTTATGTAAATCTATGAATTTTACAAAAGTAAAATTACAATACAAAAGCTGGTGTTTTAAAAACTTGGCAGTATTATGTGGCTGAATATTTGAACTAATCAGTAAAGATTTACAAAATAAAATTTAAAGGCTACATATTAACAATGAATTTATGTAGAATACTTTTAACATTTCATGGATCCTCAGTATTCCTTTGAGAACCAAAAGGTACTCCTTAGTTATATAAATCTAACAAAACATGTACAGGACCATAAGCTGAAAACTATAAAATGTTAATGGAAGAAAACAAGATCCAAATAAATGAGACATAAAATGTTCATATATTGGAAGACTTGACATAATAAAGATGTCAATTCTTCCCCAATTGATACAGATTTAACACAATTCCAATAAATATTTTGTTGATAAAGACAAGCTAACTCTAAAATTTATATGGAAAGGCAAACAAACTAGAATTAAGACATTTTTCAAAAAAATAAAATGGAAGAATTGCACAAGACTTACTATAAAGCTACAGTAATCAAGATGTGTGGTATTGGCAAAAGAATAAACAGATCAATGGAAGAGAACAAAGAGTCCAGAAATAGACCCACACAAACATGCTCAAATGGTTTTTAACACTGGTGCAAAAGCAATTCAGTGGAAGGATAGTCTTTTCAGCAAATGGTGTTGGAACAACTGGACGCACACAGACCAAAGAAAAAATTGAACTCTGCCCTAACTTTATAAAAATTAATTCAAAATGGATCATAGACATAGATATAATATTTGAGTTCTTAGTCATGAGATCAAAAGCACAATCAATAAAAGAAAAATATTGATATACTGGACTTGATAAAAATTAGAACTTTTTCTCTGTGAAAGACACTATCAAGAGAATGAAAAGACAAGCTACAGACTGGGACAACGTATTTGCAAATCACATATCCAACAAAGGATCTATATCTAGGATATATAAAGAACTTTCAAAACTTAACAGTAAAAGAATAAACAATCCATTTTTTTTAAATGGGGAAAAACTTGGGACACTTCACCAAAGTGGACATAAGGATGACAAATAAGCACATAAAAAGATGTTCAACATCATTAGTCATTAGGGAAATGTAAATTAGTATCATGATGAGCTACCATTTCATACATATTAAAATGTCTAAAATAAAAAATACCAACAATATCAAGTGCCAGTGAGCATGCCCAGTAAATGGAACTCTCATATGCTGGCAATGAAAAAAAAAATACCGCCATTCTGAAAAATAGTTTGGCAATGTCTTAAATGGTGAAACACACATTTAACATATGAGCCAGCAACCCTACGCCTGGATATTTATCCTAGAGAAATGAAAACTTATGCACTGACAAAAAAACCTGTACGTGAATGTTTATAGCATCTGAACTCATAATTTCCCCAGAATGGAAACAACCCAAATATCCTTCAGTGAGTAAATGGATCAAACAAACTGACAGATCCATGATAGAATATATTCAGCAATAAAAGGAATGAACTGAGGGAAAGAAGATAGTCTCAAAGGCTGTATGAGTCTATTTATATGACATTCTTGAAAACACAAATTTCCACTAATGAGAACAGATCATAGTTGACAGAGTTAGGAGTGGGAAGGAGGGTATGATTATAAAGGAATAGCAGGAGGGAGTTTTATAGGACTATTTTGGGAGTTTTAAGGGTTTTTGTAGGAACTGTTTTATATCTTGATTGTGGTGGTGAATGCATGAATCTATACACACGCTCGAATATGTAAAAGAACAAACTCAGCTATAGACCTGAGTAGGTTAAAATGGATGCATATTTGAATATAGGAAAGTTATCTTTTTACATGGTTTAACATGTAAACCATGTAATTAAACCAGGTTTAATTTCTAGAAAGCAAGAGTAGTAAATATACAGTTGATCCTTGAAGAACACAAGTTTGAACTGTGTGGGTCAACTTATACATGGATTGTTTTCGGCCAAAACACATGAAACCCACATACATGGAGTGCTGGCTTTTCCTATCTGAGGGTTCCACAGGGTCAACTGTGGGACTTCAGTATGCACGGGTTTTGGTATACATGGAACACTGTCCCCCATCCCTAGTATACCTAGGGATGACTACTTGACTGCTGGAACCACTGATCATGGCGTTGAAGTTCTCTGTCTTCATGATCCACTGAAAGGATGAAATGAATTGAAGATATAATTTAGTTTTCTTTCCTAAATCCTCAGAGCTGAAATTTTCTTGTGACGAAGCTCCAATGGAAATATTAGAATTTCCCTCCAATGTTCTTTGGAGGAATTGTCCTTCAAATTTCATTTTATATTCACAGATCATGTACCTACCCACTCCTTGCCAAGCAAAGAAACACACACCTTACAAAGTTTCATTCTGTGCATCTTTGGGATTGGCAGCACATTCAGTATGTTGGGTCCCAGATGGAAGATCATGCCAGAAAGTATGACCCTGTTCTGATTCTTGCCTGTGGTAGTAGTTACATGATTCTGTGCATTTGTCAACGCTTACAGAACTATAAACCAGAGTGAACTGTACTGAATATAAATTTAAAAACAAATTTTCAAAATGCAACCAACACCCGTCCCCCCAAAGTAACACATGTTTATTGCACAACACTTAAGACTAACAGAAATATAAAGACACAAATTAAAACACCCATACAAATCCTCAATAAAATACTGGCAAACCGGATTCAGCAGCACATCAAAAAGCTTATCCACCATGATCAAGTGAGCTTCATCCCTGGGATGCAAGGCTGGTTCAACATTCGCAAATCAATAAATGTAATCCAGCATATAAACAGAACCAAAGACAAAAACCACATGATTATCTCAATAGATGCAGAAAAGGCCTTTGACAAAATTCAACAGCCCTTCATGCTAAAAACGCTCAATAAATTCGGTATTGATGGAACATATCTCAAAATAATAAAAGCTATTTATGACAAACTCACAGCCAATATCATACTAAATGGGCAAAAACTGGAAAAATTCCCTTTGAAAACTGGCACAAGACAGGGATGCCCTCTCTCACCACTCCTATTCAACATAGTGTTGGAAGTTCTGGCTAGGGCAATCAGGCAAGAGAAAGAAATCCAGGGTATTCAGTTAGGAAAAGAAGAAGTCAAATTGTCCCTGTTTGCAGATGACATGATTGTATATTTAGAAAACCCCATTGTCTCAGCCCAAAATCTCCTTAAGCTGATAAGCGACTTCAGCAAACTCTCAGGATACAAAATTAATGTGCAAAAATCACAAGCAATACACCAGTAACAGACGAACAAAGAGCCAAATCATGAATGAACTTCCATTCACAATTGCTTCAAAGAGAATAAAATACCTAGGAATCCAACTTACAAGGGATGTCAAGGACCTCTTCAAGGAGAACTACAAACCACTGCTCAGTGAAATCAAAGAGGACACAAACAAATGGAAGAACAGTCCATGCTCATGGATAGGAAGAATCAATATCGTGAAAAGGGCTATACTGCCCAAGGTAATATAGATTCAATGCCACCCCCATCAAGCTACCAATGAGTTTCTTCACAGAATTGGAAAAAACTGCTTTAAAGTTCATATGGAACCAAAAAAGAGCCCGCATTGCCAAGACAATCCTAAGTCAAAAGGACAAAGCTGGAGGCGTCACGCTACCTGACTTCAAACTATACTACAAGGCTACAGGAACCAAAACAGCATGGTACTGGTACCAAAACAGAGATATAGACCAATGGAACAGAACAGAGTCCTCAGAAATAATACCACACATCTACAGCCATCTGATCTTTGACAAACCTGAGAAAAACAAGAAATGGGGAAAGGATTCTCTACTTAATAAATGGTGCTGGGAAAATTGGCTCGCCATAAGGAGAAAGCTGAAACTGGATCCTTTCCTTACTCCTTACACGAAAATTAATTCAAGATGGATTAGAGACTTAAATGTTAGACCTAATACCATAAAAACCTAGAAGAAAACCTAGGTAATACCATTCAGGACATAGGCATGGGCAAGGACTTCATGTCTAAAACACCAAAAGCAATGGCAACAAAAATCAAAATTGACAAATGGGATCTAATTAAACTAAAGAGTTTCTGCACAGCAAAAGAAACTACCATCAGAGTGAACAGGCAACCTACAGAATGGGAGAACATTTTTGCAATCTACTCATCTGACAAAGGGCTAATATCCAGAATCTACAAAGAACTCAAACAAATTTACAAGAAAAAAACAACCCCATCAAAAAGTGGGCAAAGGATATGAACAGACATTTCTCAAAAGAAGACATTCATACAGCCAACAGACACATGAAAAAATGCTCATCATCACTGGCCATCAGAGAAATGCAAATCAAAACCACAATGAGATATCATCTCACACCAGTTAGAATGGCAATCATTCAAAAGTCAGGAAACAACAGGTGCTGGAGAGGATGTGGAGAAATAGGAACACTTTTACACTGTTGTTAGGATTGTAAACTAGTTCAACCATTATGGAAAACAGTATGGCAATTCCTCAAGGATCTAGAACTAGAAGTACCATATGACCCAGCCATCCCATTACTGGGTATATACCCAAAGGATTATAAATCATGCTGTTATAAAGACACATCCACACGTATGTTTATTGTGGCACTATTCACAATAGCAAAGACTTGGAATCAACCCAAATGTCCATCTGTGACAGACTGGATTAAGAAAATGTGGCACATATACACCATGGAATACTATGCAGCCATAAAAAAGGATGAGTTTGCATCCTTTGTAGGGACATGGATGCAGCTGGAAACCATCATTCTTAGCAAACTATCACAAGAACAGAAAACCAAACATCGCATGTTCTCACTCATAGGTGGGAACTGAACAATGAGATCACTTGGACTCGGGAAGGGGAACATCACACACCGGGGCCTATCATCGGGAGGGGGGAGGGGGGAGGGGGGAGGGATTGCATTGGTAGTTATACCTGATATAAATGATGAATTGATCATCAAAACCTGATGCAAAACCTGATGTTTCCTCCTGCTCTCCCCGTTAACATTTATCTCACATTTTCCTGTGTCTTTATTCTCACAAAATGTTGTGTCAATTGCTCAGATCATACACTCTTCCATTGATATAGCATAATGTATTTAATAAACATTTACTCTTAGATATATCCAATTTTTTTTACTACCAAAAAAATAATTCATCAATGTATATTCTTGCACATAAATTTTGGTCTTCTTTCTTTCTTTTTTTTGAGACGGAGTCCCACTCTGTTGCCCAGGCTGGACTGCAGTGGCATGCTCTCTGCTCATTGCAACCTCTGCCTCCTGGGTTCAAGCAACTCTCCTGCCTCAGCCTCCCGAGTAGCTGGGATTACAGGCATGCGCCAAGATGCCAGGCAAATTTTTATATTTTTAGTAGAGATGGGTTTCGCCATGTTGGCCAGGCTGGTCTTGAATCCCTGACGTGAGATGATTGACTGCTCAGTCTCCCAAAGTACTAGGATTACAGGCGTGAGCCACCACACCCAGCCTGGGGTACATTTCTTTAGGATAAATTGCTAGAGCCGAAGGTGAAGGTTCTGGAATCCATAAAGTCAAAACACTTTTTATAATATTACGATGATACTATTGGTGTTTTTTCACTGTGTTGACATTTGCATTAACGGTGCAAAGTCAATGATGGTTAAAACTCTTGGCACATTAGCATCAATCAAAGTAGTGGCCCACTGTGGCCAGGTGCGGTGGCTCAACGCCTATAATCCCAGCACTTTCGAAGGTCGAGGCAAGGCGGGTGAATCACCTGGGTCAGGAGTTCAAGACCAGCCTGGCCAACATGGTGAAACCCCATCTCTACTAAAAATACAAAAATTAGCCAGGCCTGGTGGCGGGTGCCTATAACCCCAGGTACTCGGGAGGCTGAGGCAGGAGAATAGCTTGAACCCAGAAGGCAGAGGTTGCAGGGACCCAAGATCACGCCACTGTACTCCAGCCTGGGGGACAGAGTGAGACTCCATCTCAAAACAACAACAAGAAGAACAACAACAACAACGTAGTGGCCCCAAACTGTACTATTCATTATTGTATTTCTCATCATCATGTGCCCAGAATCTAACAAATACATAACTAAGCCAGTTTCACTAAAGAAAGTCCTCAATGAAAATAAAATTCTATTAAATTGCAACCTTTAAATATATATCCTTTTATTACTATGTGTTGAAGTACAGTATTTGTTTCCGGGCAAAGCATCTGTGCAACTGTCTGAGTTGCAAGCTGAACTAATCACTCTGTTCAAAGAACACCATCTTTACTTAAAAGAATAACTGATAGATAACTATGGTTATCTAGACCTGGGTGTCTGGCAGACATCTTCTCAAAAATTAACCAACTGATCCTGTGACTTCAAGAAAAACCAACTGACAGTACTTGTAAGCAATGACAAATTTCTAGCTTTCAATTAGTTTTCACTGGAACATTTGTATACACCACCGTGAGCTCAACAGCTTCCCAATATTTAGACTTTTTTGATGAGACTGGTGATGATATGAACAAATGTGATTTCAAAAAAATTGTATAATGAATTTGGAAATTCTTCATGTCAGTGAACCAGTATTTTCTAAGTGACCAAGGCATGATGTTACAAAATCATGCATAGGTAAATGATCTGCTCAAAGTGCAAGACAGAGCAATGGATTTTAATATACCAGAGTACAAAAAGTTTACTGATATGATTTCAGATTCCACATTGTAAATAACCTTTAAGAAACTATATCATTACAAGATGTGGTGTAGTGACAAAAAAAGAATATCCACATAAAATAAAACTCTTCATTTTCCTCAGTACTTTAAGAGTATACAGGAGTCCCACAAACCAAAAGGTTTGAGAACCACTGTGCTATACCACTTACAGACATTCAACAGTAAGAGAATCTATTTTGCTGGAAAATTTTAAAGAGGTCTCTCTTGAATCTGGGCTTTCCTTTGATCTTTCTTTGCTGATCTATTTCTGGAAGAAGTGGCTCTTGAGGGAAAGCTGTAGTTGAGAGAAATCATCCTCAAAAGATTAGCCATAACTTTATCCACATAATTTATAAATCCTTAGTATACATATAGATATAAATCCTGGACAGTTTTCTTTTTTTCTTGCCACTTCATGCCAAGATTCTTGAACATTCTTTGATGGTGGATGGACACTGAAGCCCTGCTAGGCTGGGCTCCTGAGAGCTGGACTGGCAAATCATCTAGGTTCCCAGAAGCATCAAGAGCTCCTCAAACAGCCAAGAAACCATGAGCACTTGAATGGTCTGAATGAAGCCAAGGATCTTCCAGTAAACAAGCTGGGTGATGGACCTTTTTGGGAGCAAGCCTCCCCAAAATCTGGCCATAAACTGGCCCCAAAACTGGCCATGAACAAAATCTCTGCAGCACTACGACATGTCCATAATGGCCTTAACGCCCAAGCTGGAAGGTTGTGGATTTACAGGAATGAGGGCAAGGAACACCTGGCATTAAAGACATTCTTAAGCCACAAACAAAAGCATGAGTGATTTATGCCTTAAGGGCATGTTCCTGCTGCAGTTAACTAGCCCAACCTATTCATTTAATTCGGCCCATCCCTTCATTTCCCATAAGGGATACATTTAGTTAATTTAATTTCTATAGAAACAATGCTAATGACTGGTTTGCTGTTAATAAATATGTGACTAAATCTGTTTGGGGCTCTCAATTCTGAAAGCTGTGAGACCCCTGATTTCCCACTTCATGCCCCTATATTTCTGCGTGTGTGTCTTTAATTCGTCTAGCACCGCTGGGTTAGGGTCTCCCCGACCAAGCTGGTCTCTGCAGACCTCACAAAACTGCCCACCCTGAGAGTTATACTATAGCACAGTAAAAACGAAAACAAAAACTTGGAAGAACTGTCAAGAGTCAGATGAGTTTTGAACCAAGACAAAAAGTTATACGTTGGTTTTCAAAAGAAAGCTAAGGTCAGCTGGGCACGGTGGCTCGTGCCTATAATCCCAGCACTTTGGGAGGTCAAGGCAGGCGGATCACCTGAGGTCGGGAGTTCGAGATCAGCCTGACCAACATGGAGAAACCCCATCTCTACTAAAAATACAAAATTAGCCGGGGGTGGTGGCAAGTGCCTGTAATCCCAGCTACTCGGGAGGCTGAGGCAGGAGAATCGCTTGAACCTGGGAGGCAGAGGTTGCAGTGAGCCGAGATCATGCCATTGCACTCCAGCCTGGGCAACAAGAGCGAAACTCTGTCTCAAAGAGAAGAAAAAAAGCAAGTTAAGGTCAACACGTGATTTATGTCAAGCTCAAAACAAACCAACACCCATCATTTGGAAAACACCAGTGCTCTAATTCTCATCAGTAGTAGTACTTCTTGGAATCCAGGCTTAGAGAATTTTTCCATGGCACGTTGGAAAGGCAGCTGAATTAACCTCCTCCTAAACAGAAATATGGTTATTCCATTAAGACAAGACTAAGCTAGACAGGATCATCTGGAAATTCTTATCTGCAACTATCTACAAAGGGCTGATTTCCATGTGTGAACCAAAATGTACATTCTCTGGGCAAACCAAATATGAAAAACAGCCATCGCCTGGGGGCACTCTCCTCCGATCTCTTGTTGAGGCATGCAGCAGAGAACTGATAGTAGTTCCCGTTTTGTTCCTTGAAGTCAAGAAGGTTAACTGTGTGAAAATCTCACTTTTGAAAGGTTAAATGAAATCTATTCTGGTTCAATTTCTTACTCTACTACAAGATAGTAGCTCCAGATGACTGGAGTTAGACCTGAAGTTGAGTTTTTCCTAAATACACAAGGTTCAAGAACTCAAACTGAAGAAAGGAATTCTACCGTTTTGGCACAAGTAGTTTTCTGTTTTTACCCACTTGTTTTCAAGTATCTGACAACTCCTACGGCATTTCCTCAGCATTTCAAAAAGCTTCCAATTTTCCCATCAGAGGAGGCAAACCGTAACAGAAGTTGCTGAAACCCCAGGTTCAACACATGTGCTTCCTTTCAATGGCTGTACTAGTCCATTGCTGGATGGCTATCATCAGCCTTCTGGACTCATACCCCAGTCAGCCTTGTGACCTGGCCTAGCTTGTAATGCGAATGGCGAAGGCTCTTGATCCATCCTACTCCGAGTAAGAGTGACTGCAGAGAAGATGCTAAGCAACTTGGTATCCATAACTGGCTGTCTTCCAAGTTATTATGGGCAGGATACTGGACTAAGATCTCAAAGTATGGTCACAGTCTTGATGCTACTATGTGTGACCTGGGAGAGTTACTTGATAGCACCAACCTCTCAGAACATCATGAACTCATTCAATAAAATTTACCGAGCACCTATCAGGTTAGGCACAATACTGGGTGCTGTAGTATTCTGTGCTACTGTAATATTCTAAGATGTAGTATTCTGTGCTATTGCCTTGAAGGAGTTATAGCCTAGTATCCATTTCCCAACGCTGACTTTGAGACTCTATTCACCAACACTGAAAAGGAAACTACCTTATTTGCAAACTGAAGGGAGGGCCAAGAGGAAACACAGCACAGTTTGGTATCCTTCTAAATGGATGGGAGAGGGAGCTTCCAGATGGATACCTTGGAGAGACCTTGGAAAGACCTGGGCACCAAGGCCCTGGCCCAGGTCTGAATCTCTGGTGTTTCTGAGCACACAAAAGGAACACAGCTGAGCCACGTTCATTCATCATGTCTCAGATTGGAACAGTGATAATTAATGATGAGTTCTCTCTAGGCACTTTCTCAGCACCTTAAGTGCATTATCCCATGTAGTCCTCATTATGACCTTACGGGGTGGGTACTATTATTTACCATGATCATTTCATAGGCTAGGAAACCGTGGCTTAGAGAAGTTCAGTACCTAGCCCAAGTTACAGATCTGGTAAGAGACTAGCAGTGGCTAGTCTGATCACTGATAAAATGGAGTGCTAAGCTTTCAGAATGCAGGGAAAGCAATGGAAAGGGCTACGGCTATAACTGCCTTCATCCCCGACAAAAAACGTAGGAGGGTGGATATCCATATGTAGGGAATGATACAGGTAAGGGAGAGACTACTAACCAAGCTCAGATCTCGTCAGTGGCTCTGGGGTTAGTCCTCAATCGGCAACAATATTTTCTGCAGTCTCAGCACCTCAGAATTTGGTGACGGTTCCATGTTAGACCCCCAAAATCATGCTCTAGATCTGAGCCTCCCCAAAGCGGGTTCATGCCATAAGGTCATGATTAAATGAAATAAAAGATAAAGGAGTCTTCTGATAAATGTCAGTTATTCTACGAAGGATAAAAGTCAAGTGGTATAAGTGGCTGCATCTGAACTTATTTGCTTATTAGAACTCCTTTACAACAATACTATATACCATGATAAGCTGCTTGTAGAGAATACATAGCTGGCATGTTCTAGGGAACTGGATTTGATTGTTACTTAGATTTGTACAATGATAAATTACTTACAATGAGATTCTATTCCAGTCACCAGTCCCTTGTTCTTAATTTTTCTGTGAGAACATGCCATGGCATAGCAGCAAAATGTTATACCTGACTCAAAAGAATGAGCTTGCTTGACAACAACAACAACAAAAATTAGCCATTCCAAATAAAAACATACCAATCCTTCATGAATGGACACTGGTGTTAGAATGCCACATTTAAGGCCGGGCATGGTGGCTCACGCCTGTAATCTCAACACTTTGGGAGGCCAAGGAGGGAGGACTGCTGGAAGCCAGGAGTTCAAGACCAGTCTGGGAAACATAGTGAGACCCTATCTATACAAAACTTAAAATAAAAAATCAGCTGGCCAGGCGCGGTGGCTCACACCTGTAATCCCAGCACTTTGGAAGGCTGAGGTAGGTGGATCACGAGGTCAGGAGATCGAGACCATCCTGGCTAACACTGTGAAACCCCGCCTCTATTAAAAATACAAAAAATTAGCCGGGCGTGGTGGCGGGTGCCTGTAGTTCCAGCTACTTGGAAGGCTGAGGGAGGAGAATGGCATGAACCCAGAGGTGGAGCTTGCAGTGAGCCAAGATTGCGTCACTGCACTCCAGCCTGGGCGAAAGAACAAGACTCTGTCTCAAAAAAAAAAAAAAATTAGCTGGGTATGGTATTATGTGCCTATAGTCCTGGCTACTTGGGAGGCTGAGGCGGGAGGATTGCTGGAGTTCAAGGCTGCAGTAAGCCATGATCGTACCACTGCACACCACCCTGGGTGACAGAATAAGACTCTATCTCTAAAAATTAAAAAGACAAAAGGAATAAAAATAAAGAATATCACATTTTAAAAATGCAGTTGGTATCCCTGGCATTCATTTATGTTTGGCTTCCCAATCAAATAGTATGAAGCAAAAACAAATACTAATTTTCAATATGTTCTTTTCGTTTGGTTTTAATAAGATTTAGGATGAGTTCTATGGATTCCTAAAAAAATTACCCTTCTTCAAGCACCGCTGGGCAGCATGGATTGGGCTGCCTATGATGTTGAATGGGTGGGATGGATATCTATTGCTTCTTTGTATGCCTTTTGTACCACTTATAATTATGCTGTTAGAGTCTACAAAAAAGAAACCAAATTTATTCTTTTTAAATGTTCTAAATATAAATGCAGAAGCAAGGAAATAAACAATAATTCCAAAAGTGCTTAGAGTTTAAACTTTTTGAAGTAATATACCTATGATTCTACCGCATATTGCAACCTATAACCTAAAAACTATCAAACCACATCACCACAGGTAAGAAATGAGAAATTTTGAGGGTTATTGAACACTGCATATTTGCAATGAAACTACAGTAGAGTTACTGAATACCACTGCATGGCTCTAAAACTCACAGGTCCACCTGCACAAGATAGCTCTGTTGAGAAGTGAAAGACAACGGAAATGAGAAGCTTTGTTAGTGATTTACATGGGTGTGGGCAAGAGGGATAGAGTGGGAGGCTGCTTCATCTCTAATTTATCAGATTTATTTATTTAGTTTTGTGCATTCCTAACAAAATTACCCTTTTTCAAGTACTGTTGGGAGCCATGAATGGTGCTTACTTGTGATGCTAAATGGGTGTGTATTTTTGTGGAGCAAATATTTTAACCAGTATTTTACCCTGCCCTCATTGCACTTTTGATAAAAGGCAGCTCTAATTCAATCCCCAGCTTAACAACATTATGCTTGGGGTTGTTATTAATTTTGTCCTCTACGAATGCATATCCACTTTAAAATTTAAAAGTTTTTTTTTTTTGAACTTGCAAAGATGAAAAACAAGCTTAATATGGACTTTTTTTTTTTGAGATGGAGTCTCGTTCTGTCGCCCAGGCTGGAGTGCAGTGGTGCCATCTCAGCTCACTGCAAGCTCCGCCTCCCGGGTTCACGCCATTCTCCTGCCTCAGCCTCCCGAGTAGCTAGGACTACAGGTGCCCGCCACCACGCCCAGCTAATTTTTTTTTTTTTTTAAGTAGAGATGGGGTTTCACCGTGTTAGCCAGGATAGTCTCGATCTCCTGACCTCGTGATCCTCCCACCTCAGCCTCCCAAAGTGCTGGGATTACAGGCGTGAGCCACCACGCCCGGCAATATGGACTCTTCATACACTCTAACGAAACATCCCACTCTACTTCCTGGTGTGTGGCCTCTTCCAAAAGAACTCACAGCCACCATGCTAAGGCTAAGCATCATTGGTCAAACGCTCTCTTCTTCCCTAGGTGCTTAAACATGTATGCATAAGGAAGTTTTCACATCATAAGGCAACATACACTGCACATTATTTTTTGAATTCCTCATAAATGTGGGTCCAAAAGAGATTTAAAAACGTGGCTTATGACACAATACACTAAGAAATAAAAGAGAAAAATACAAGGAGAGAACAGAAAGAGAGTAACAAAGCTAGGCATCCACTTTCTTTGCCACGTTATATAGAGATAGATTCTTCTATCAGAACAATGAAAGTACATTTAGGCTGGGTGCTATTGTGCATCATGATGATATTTCTGGTTAATGTCTCTTTGCCTGGTATTTGGTTTGGGGAAAAAACAAATTAAGGCTACTGAGTTGGGGACAGGCATATATTGAAATGCAGAGTTGTCAGTGCCATAAAAAATAGAAAAGTAACAAAGAACTTTATTTGTCATGGCTTTCATGACCTTAAAATATTGTAGAATTTTGTGTTAACCGAAGAATCCTATATGCCACTAATAAATCTTACGTCAATCTGACAGCAATATAAAAAATTTTAAGGAAAAAAACAGCAAAATATAACCTTTACTTGTCAGTTCCTTTGGCTACTAAACATCAAGATACATGTACTTCTGAGAGCAAGGGCTGTGGCAGAGATCACACATAAAACAGAAAGAAAGCACAGCCCCTGTCCTTAAAAAGCTTAATTCAGGAGAATTCTGAGATTATAAAGCCTACAACAACTTTCTATGGAGTGAGACCACCAATTTCTGGCCCTACCAACTATCAGAGGTTATCATACGCATGGTACCAACAAGCTGTTCATGTGTTCTTTGAGATGGAGGGCCAGTCCCATCTAGGGCCAGCAATATCTCAATGTTTAAAAATCATAGTAAAGTACTCATATAATGTACAAGTGGCTAGAAACACTAGAAGGCTGGTGGGGAACACGCTTCACCCCCATCGGAATACTCTAAAACCTGCATAAGCCATCAGTGAAAATTTAGGAACATATTTGAGTTGACTATCACTATTGCATCTTCTAGAGCCTCCACCTTTAGAGGCAAATGGCTCTTTAAGTATTAAAATGGTGGTTTAATATACTTTAAAAAGAACAGTACTTGAGATGAATGTAAATGACCCAATACCCTCCTCCCAGGTACCAAGAGGGGTCACATTTCCCATTTATCAGCAAGTCATCAGGATAGGCCAGTATCTCAATCTCAGCCTCTCTTCTGTGGCTGCTTCTTGGATGGCTGAGGGGAACACTTCAAAAATGAACCAGCTAAACAAACTTCCCAGCAGCACTTGACAGAGCTACACCTATTCTTCCCATTTCCAAAGCAGTGGAGAATTAATTACCAGTTCTATGGATCTATTGTAAGTATAATAGACTAAAGAGCTATCACAGACACATTTATTGTAAAAGCACAATCCCAAGAGTGTCTAGTGGAGGGCCAAAACGATTAACACAAATGCTTTGTCAGATCAAAGATAAAACCTGCACCGCCCAATTGAGGAATGAATTAGAACAGTGGGTTATCTTTCAAATTAACCAGGGCAGTTAGTGAGGAAAATTTCATGAAAGTGTAATTCTTAGCCTTTGTGAATCCACACAGCAGGCATTCTGCCAGCTGACAAGATGATGAAATTTTCATGCTTAAAAAAAGCCCTCTTCATTTCCCAATTTAGATTAGCTAGTGTTTCTCTCCCTTTTGTGTGTGTATGTCTATTTGCTCTTCTGGAGCAGAATTTAAGGGGAGGGGGAACACATATCAATTTTTCACTGTAAAACGGAGTCTTTCAAAAACATCCCTAAAAGCTTAGAGTTATAGTCTTTCAGCTGCTTTTTTATGATTTTCAAAAAATACCAGTTCAATTTTAACTTTATACAAAGGAACCAACAAGGACCAGGGCATGAAATCAGCTTTGAATTAAGGCTTTCTGTGCTACCTCAAAGTCTTTCAACACTTCATCAAATCTCAAGACAAAGCAGAGTTGTCTTCTTCCTAAATAAATTAATATATTACTTAAAATATCCTGGCTCAGTGCTTTTTGTATTTCTATGGATATCAAAGTTTAAATGTTATAGGAAATTAGAATTCAGGGGATACAATCATTGCTATAGATGAGGAGCAAAAAGCCTCTCCTTTCCCATAAAGGAGCCAATATTTATTAAAATATTATAACGTGATACAGATTGCTTCTCAGATAAACAAATATTTGTTATATCACATTTATTCAGTCAGTCCTGTTAATTCATGACAGAAGGTAACAGAACATGTGATGTACTTTTCCAAAATTAAAGTAATTTAGAAGTATACTTTGTTACCCCAAACTTTTGTGCCTTTTTTCTTGACAATCTAATTTCTTAGTCATCTAGAAGTATGTTTCTTGGCAGGTTACAGTGTTTGGTCAAGTACCATATTCCATTCATCTTCCTGGAGTCCCTTCCTCATGAAGATACCTTCCTTTCTCAGTGCAGGCTGACTTCCCCTACAGTGCTTTTAAGACTAAAATTAAAACAATATTGAGACTCTTGCCTTCATTTCACAAACAACTTTAATGTCCAGTGGGTAGTATTTTTTAAGTTGCTAAACAGGAGAAAACCATTTTGGTAATTAGCTTCAGAGACAGTCGCTTAACCTCAATACTTACTATCAATATCTTTACCTCAGTACACTTGGTATATTAGTCTCCAATTGGATTACCATCACCATGATAAATCACACTGAACTAATAACTGTAATCATTATCACTTGAGGCACAATAACAAAAGAAACTCAATGCTATGTCCCTCTAGGAGGAAACAAGATGGTCTACCAATGAAGTAGAACCTAAAGGTGTAGGGGCTTTTTGTACAAAAGCTCTGATCTGGAAAATATTTGAAATATTTGTTTAGCACGGGGCCATAAGAACAAATCATGGATTTCTTTCTCTGCCATCCAATCACATATAATTCAGATCAGAAAGTAGAGAAATAAGTTCCTAACTTTGAGGATAGTCATATCAATTTTTAACCCCAGGAGTGACATACGGCTATTTTGATCAGAAATCCCTTAGAAATGTCAATCAAGTGGGCAGTTAACTACAAAAACCTGTTACTTGATGTTAGTGAGATGGCTGGCAAAAAGACAATTAAAGCAAATGCTCTAGAAACCTTGTGTTAAATATCTGGATCCCTAAAAGTAGGTTATTTAGCTTGAAAACTATTTATATAACCACCACCACAACATACACATAAATTAGGTTAGAAATCAATCTTTCAGTCAGGGCGTATTTCTAGCTATACAGAAGATCATTTTTCAGAGTATTTGCAACTTAGTCAAAACAGACTATTCCTTCTTAAAGAAGGAAATAGATGGGTTTCTTCTAGTATTAACATTTCCGTGGTGAAGATCTTGATAGACTAAACACAGAGAGAAAACTCAGAATTCTTCCCAAGAGTCAAGCAAGGATCATACTCTGTTCAATGAGGCCTGTAAATGAGGAGCTGAATAGTTTTGATTTGGCCTAAATTTTCACGTGCTGCACATTTCATCTACTGAGGAATGTGACCCCACAGACAACTTTTATTCCCATCTACTGTTCAGTAAGGGCAGCACAGGATTATTCACTAAAATGTTTCAGATTTTCCCAAAATGTAGTCATAATTATTATTTTTTATTAATGTTTAGGCAAACTCACTTGCTTTTCTGATAAATATATTCAACACCAAAATCATAATACTGGAACTCTATGTTTTTACTCTTCATCTTAATGATCTAATAGTTGCTTTTCACATAATGAGTTCTATTTTAAAGAAGAAAATGCTGTTACATGTTAACTAACACATGAGGAGAAAGTACAGAACGATCTTTAGAAAAGTCATAGGTCTTAACTAATGTATGTTTTTTTTTTTGGAAATGTGTTGCCAATGTAGCTTTTAAAAAGAAGTTACAGTGAACTTTCAAGTTAACAGAAAATTTGTTTAGATGACAAATGACATACTGAAACACTAAGAAAAATCAAGTGGGAAATGTGAAGTTTTTAATTTTTGAAGAGAAAAAAACTAATTCATATGAAATGTGTTAAAAACAAAAACTCTGAATAAAAGCCTTCTTTCCAATGAAGACAAATCACTCATTGTTCTATTCTGGCATTTATACCATAAATTTATAAAAATTAGACATTCTCTTTTGAATGCCAGACAAACTGCATTTAAATTTAAAAGATATTTGATTTCCTCAGAAAACTAGGGTATGGAGTGGTTCAGGGTGCTACACAAACACAAAGTATTGGTTTTGTGTGGGCAGTCTACTAAGATCACCACACATAATCTACTGGCTCTACTTGCTGACAATAGCCAATAGTGATTTTTTTCTTCCTTTATCCAAAGATCTGAGCAATCATTTAATTAGTCTTATTAAGGTAACAATAAACTAAAACATTTCTTAATTATATTCTGGTTTTTTTTTTAAAGTAAAAATTTCATTATTTAAAATACTGCTCATAAATGAAAGAGATGTAATGCCTGAAAGAAATTATCAAACAATTTGTCAGGTTAATATGCCAAAATTACATACTTTATCATATTAATATTAATAGCATTTCACTAGGAATTTTTCCCAAAAGTCTTTTCAAAATTTTACAGTTTCATGAAAACCAAAAAACACCTCAATAAGTTGTGCATGTAAGAATGTCATTATGGATACTTACATCGTAGTACTTTTTAATGAAACGTCTAATGTCCATGATCAATTTGTTGCTCAGTTGTACTGTAAAGGTCAGAGGTGAAGCCTTACAATCGATGTTACTGCAACGATACAAGCTGGGCTCCATATCGGTTCCCTACATAAGTCAGGACAAGTATACAAAAAGTTACTGTGAGGCTATAAAAGGGTTTTTGTGCTTAAAAACTTACATGCTGTCCTAGTGTTGAATATTCTTAATTCGTTTTATTGGTGAGTTTTTTTGTTTTGTTTTGTTTTTTTTGAGACGGAGTCTCACTCTGTCACCCAGGCTGGAGTGCAGTGGCCGGATCTCAGCTCACTGCAAGCTCTGCCTCCCAGGTTCATGCCATTCTCCTGCCTCAGCCTCCCGAGTAGCTGGGGCCATAGGCGCCCGCCGCCTCGCCCGGCTAGTTTTCTGTATTTTTTAGTAGAGACGGGGTTTCACCATGTTAGCTAGGATGGTCTCGATCTCCTAACCTCGTGATCTGCCCGTCTCGGCCTCCCAAAGTGCTGGAGCCACCGCTCCTGGCCTATTGGTGAGTTTTTAACCCTATGTTCTCAATTATTTTCCTTCCAAAGACCGCTTTAGTCACACATACCTTCCATTCCTTGCCATCATCATAATGGAGTGCAAAGTCAAAGGGAAAACGCTGAAATCACTATTTTACATTTCCTACACGAGGGACTCTATGGATAAAATAATTTTTCCTCTGTAAATATCAGTGAAGTCATGTTACTGGAAATAAGCCTCCTTCTTAGAGATACTGATTAAAAACTTTAAATTTGCATTTATTCATTACAAACTTGAAGAAAAACAAGAGCCTTTATCACATTAGTCTGTTTTCATCTTGTCAACTTAATTTTAAAAATAAAGTTTAAAAGTTAAAAGTGTAGTACCACAAAAACAGTATCACTTATTGTCTGCTTAGCAAATCTAAAATTTTGGCAATTTTTCCAAAAAATGAAGTGCATTGGGGGAGGGAGGCAGGAGAAGTAAAAATCTGAAATAAATAAATATTAATATTTGGAGAAAACATTTTGTTTTGTTGTGTTTTGTTTTAAACAAAGACAAGGCAAATGTAACATATAGCAAAACTGTTGGGATTTCTGAAGCATTTGTTTTCCTTTCTGATACTTAAACATCTTGGTTTCCTGCTCCAATCTGGTACATAACCCTACCCGCCACGCTAAGCAATTCCAGGTGGAAGAGATTTCAGCGCTTGACATCGGCTCTTCCACAGTTAGCCCATCTGCAAGTCGTCAAGCCTCCATGCAATTAACTATCTTATTTACAGCTGTAATGAAGCAAAACTCAAGGATTTAGCAAGTATTGCTGATCTGTGTCTGCCTCTTCCTTGCACTTGCTTCCAAAGACTGCTTTGTTTTGATTCAAAAAAATGCAAAACATCTGCTGTTTGTCCAAATTAACTTAAAATAATTACTTTTAATTTAGATAAAGGGTGTCTTTTCTTTCAGTTTCAAGGTTTTACACAGTTGTGCTGCCTATTCCTTTGCCAATGGCTAGTATATGCATAACACTGCGGTGGAAATCAAGTAAATTGGCCAAGTTTCAAGCTCTGATCCAAGGTCAGTAATACATTTTTTGGCAGTACTTCTTGAAAGGAATGTCTCCCTGTGACTTTTTAAATGTCTAATATGCAAAGACAGCAGAAAAGATAAGAGTACCTTTACAAAATGGAGGTAAGTGGGATGTGTAAAGACAAACACAAACTTTCCCAAAACACTTAGTTCCCATTAACTTGATTTAAGATAAAGAAAAATATTGGTCTAAGTCTTAAAAGATGGGGGTTGACAGTGGGACAATACAGGTTACTAATTAAGAAATTATAATAAAAAATACTTTAAGATAATTTACAATTTTAAAGGGATTCCACTTAAAAACCAAGGTCAAGCACTCTAGGAAGCCAAAATAATATTCAAGCACATTCAAGTAAGAGTTTTCAAACAGAAATAAAAGCAAGCTGTGAAGGTAGATTTTACATGATGCTAAAATTCTTTAAACACATGAAAGCAACATGCGTGTGTTTATTTCACCCTTTTTATATACCCCATAGTGGGGGAAAGGGGTAACAAGTTCACTCACAAAATGAAAGACAGAAACAACTAACCGAACCATCAAAGACATTATCATAAATATTCTCAGTTCCACATGTAGGGCATGGGCATTTGAATCTTTCACAGTCCCTGTATTTCTCTTCATCAGTGAGCTGTGCTGGGCCACCAAGTAGAGCATCATTCTCTTCATCTTTATGATAATGATGAACTCTAAATTGGGTGGGGTCAAGTCCTATTAATATAAAAGAAAAAAACAAATTCAGAAAAGTATTCCAAAAATATCCCAAAGAAAACTCTCACAAAAAAATGATTTTAAATTCATGCACATACACAACAACCATTTGAACTCAAGAGCACATGGACAAATGACTTCTCTTTTTACAAGAGATTACTTTATAAATAAAACAAGTAACTGCAACAACGCAAGACAGAAATATGCCACTGAATACATGGGTTTGGAAGCAACTACTTCGATAGGATGTTTTTATTATTCTCTTAAAGTTACAATGAAAACCTTAAATAAATGCGTACTAAGAAATTCTCTTAAAATCAAATTGTCACAATTAAAACTGAGAATAAAATCAGAGAATAAAAATCCCATTAAAGAAAACAGGTTCACTGCCATTACAACTCCTTCAAGTGCAGACACAGCTAACCCTGATTTCAATGCAGTAGTCGATTTCATCTTGGCTCATGTAGGTTGCAATCTAATTCAGTGGTTAAAATTCAGTAGCAGTATCCGAGACAAAATGCAACATGGTTTTCTTGATGTTCGAAATTCAGAAATTTAAAATATGCGCAAAAACAATGGGTTTTTCTATAGATTCTATAGGCCAAAATGTCCCTGAGAATCCTTCCATATTTCATTCAAAACAACATAAGAAATCAATCGATGCCTGTTTATGCTGTTTTGTTTCCACGAACTAATTAGAGAAAAGAAACATTTTTAGGCCAACCTATTTAATTTACCCTTGGTCAAAACATGTGTGCCAAAATTTACTATTTGAATTTATACTTAAAAATAATTATTCTACACTGTTTCTTAGAATTTTAGGGATTGCTGAGGGAGGCTTTCAAGAAAAGAATGTAAGAGATAATATTTCTATCTTTTGGAAATCTAAGGAAAAACTTTTGGAAATCTAAGAAAAACTATCTTATTTTAGTATAAAGGTAAATAAGTAATATAAAACAGTCACTGAGCCAAAAGCTCACAAATACCAAAAATATCAAAAAATTGTTTAAAATTTATCAACAGCTACATAGGTAGATAAATCTAACAAGATGCATTCAGAATTCAGTGACAGAATCCTAAACCCTATTTGGTCAGCTGTCAAGTGACATCTAGTAATTATAAAATACTGGAGGCTGACTCTTCACAGTTGAAAGGGGCCAAACAAAGAATAAGATAACTGAGACACAGAGTCTCAGTTTTCTCACCTGCGAAACGGAGGTAGCATCACTGATCATACACTTTTGAAGTTTAAATTGGATAATATAGAACAAACCAAGTTCAACGCTGCCTACTGCGTGGCACTCAATAAATGCCATTTGAATGAAAAAATAAAATAGTGAATGAACATCATTTAATCTAGACTATACTCACTCAAGATTATGCATTTAGAAAACTATACGAGACATGTTCATGCTGCATGTGAAGTTAATAGGTACTCTTTGTAGGAATTAAAGTATTTCCTAGAGTGGTAGTATATGATTAAAACAAAGAATGCACATTCAGAACAATTTGAAAAGCTGTTCTTCATTAGTGACATAAATTATGTTAACATGGGCCACTTGTCACCAAGACACTATACATTTCTATTTTACAAGTTACCTAACCCCTAAGAGAAACAGCAAATTAGAGAAGTATGTGGGAATACATATACCCTCACATTTAAAGCTAAGGATGGTCAGAGGAATTGAGAGAGACCACGCCAGTGAATGAGGCCAGTTCGTCTCTGGAGTGAGGGGTAACTGTCGCTAATTCAAACTCTAGTTGTGAATCCAAGTATTCACATAATATTTTGATTTATTTGCAATTATGAGAAAGTAGCTTCACTTTTTCTCTGACCCTATGACTATTAATCAATTTCCCAGGCCAACACTAATCAAAAGATAAGGAAAAAGAAAATAAGCAAGATTTTTCTAAAAGGCAAGTTTCTTTCACAGTCCAAAAATAAAGGAACAAAACAATGCTGGTTTGCACATATACAAAACTGACCAGGCTATGAAAAGGAACCAAGAGGAGCTACTCTCTACTCCTTCCCACTAGCCATGGCTCACTTGGTGCACCTGAGTGCATGAACCTGCAAGCACTGACCCGGGACAGCCTGCCTGCAGAGTAAGCCAAAAGTGGATGTGGGCCATCTTGTTACTTACTCATGCAGAAACACCCAAACAACTGGCTGAAACTTGCGAAAAATACTAGGTCCTATGAAATGTCTACTCTAAATGTCTACCCTAAATATCCATTTCTACAAATCACTCAATCTTCCCATGGCAGTAACAAAGCCAACTGGCTTAGCTAATTACTTCAGATTTATTCCCAAGCTGATTTTTTTTCTTCAGGGGAAGAGGCTTCAATCTTAGTACTCTCTTGGTCATAGTTCAATGCTAAAATGTAAAAATATAAAGGGAGAACAGACTGTAATGAGCTTAAAATATTAGGTATATAATGATCCTTGTACAAGTTACTTAAATACCAAAATGCCATTTAAAAAGTTATTTTCTTGGGAGGGCAGTTATAAGTTCAACAAGCAAACCACAGAGGGCTAAATTAAATCATTTTAAGAAAATATACAATGTCATGTTAAAAAATAAGGATCATTGCTGCTGGAATCTTTTTTGAAAAGGTGAAAATCCAGGGTTAAACAAGCCCCAGACTTAGTCACCATATACATTAGTTTTTCCAAATTCTCACAAAACTGGTAACAGCAGCTTATTTCAAAGTTTCAGTTGACTTATAAGAAGTTTTACTGCTTATACCCTAAACTCATTAAGGCTGGAGTGAAACAAGAAACAAGTATCTGGTGCTGCCACCTAGAGGTAGAGATTCTGAATTTTAAAATGTGCAAAACAGCAGCTACATATAATTCCATTTTTAATTGTTGTCACTTCAAAATTAAACACTTCTGTCAAAAATGACATTAAGGCAAAATCTTTATTACTGCACTTGCCCTACATGCATATACACCGTATAATTAATGTTACACTGCTTACATTAGTCTTTGAGCAAGAAATGCAAAACTGAATCCCAAATTCCTTATTGCTTCTACTGAAAGCTTTCTCTGAACTGGCTTAAAGGAACAAACTTCATGTCCCATTTGAGAAAAGTAACTTCCATTTCTTATAGGCTAGCTCTTGACAGATGACTTAAGTCTTCTGGTGAGGCACAGAACAAAGGAAGGAGCACCCTGCCTGGGCTTTGCAAAACCAGTTATCTGTAGGAAGAGCAGCCGTGGTTTCCCCCAGAATAGGCTGAGATGATATATGCTTTAATTCAATTATGTGGCTTGTAGTGATCGACTCATTTGTGCTGGGGTTGAGGGTACAGAAGAGGGAGTGAAATGAAATTAAAACACTGTCATTTATAATTAGAAAATTTCTAGGATCTCACATTATTTTGGCAACAGGATCAAAACTCTCATGTTTCAAGAAGTATTTATAGAAAGTAACATCATAGGCATCGGGGTGGATGAGCTTAGCAGTACTGTCTTTACTTAAGTCACCATAGTCTTATCATACACACCCCCAGTATGACATTTAGCACAAAATTATTTTTCTACCATTGCACTTTCTAACCATTGTAAATTATACCTGTTCACCTGCCCCCACTCCCAAGGAGTTTTTAAACTGTTCATAACTTGAGGCATACGGTCATTAGACAGGTTGACACATTTAATCAAATTCTTTCCTTCAAAAGACAAAGTCTCTATTAGTGCAACAGCAAATAACTACAGTGAAACCCTTATATATGTTCATGCAAGTGGGGAAGAGGGAAAATCCACATAAATGAAACTCCAAATGAGTAAAGGGAGTAACTGGTATTTACAAGCAGTTATTTGTAATATGGATCATTTAATCTATGAGGGAAGCTAATTAATAGAATCCTATTGAGTGAAATTTTTTTGTAAAAATTTCTTAGA
The DNA here is from genome assembly GCF_007565055.1 of Rhinopithecus roxellana. NCBI lineage: Eukaryota > Metazoa > Chordata > Mammalia > Primates > Cercopithecidae > Rhinopithecus > Rhinopithecus roxellana. Next base: position 16,658,681 of record NC_044555.1, read on the forward strand.
GGAAGTAAACCATTTATCTTTTGCATGAGTCCAGGTTTTCATATATCAGGACGTCTTAGAAGACAATATGCAAACTGAAAATTTAGTATGATTAAAGCAAAAATAATTTTCAAATGGTGAATGCTATATCCACAGAATGCTCATAGCAGCTTTATTCATAATAGCCCAAAATGGAAACACTCCAGATGTCCATCAACAAGAGAATGGATAAACTAGTATATCTACCATGAAATACTACTCAGCAATGAAAAAGAGTGAATACTGATACATGCAACAAGACAGATGAATCTCAAAAATACCATGCTAAGTGAAAGATGCACACACAAAGAGTATATACTGTAGGAAACCATTTATACGAAAATCTTGAAAAGGCAAAACTAACTGATGCTGACAGATTTCAGATGAGTGATTGCTACTATAACAGAGGTGCTGACTGGAAAGAGGCACAAGGGAACATTCTGGAATGATGAAAATGTTCTGTGTCTGTGCCTAAATAACTGATTGTATATACTCAAGATTTTAGCATTTTATGGTAAATTATGTGAATTATACTCTTTAAAAAGCATGCCAAATAGGAAAAGATGTTTGTATAGGTTGAACATCCCTAATCCAAAAATCTGAAATGCTCCAAAATTTGAAACGTTTTGAGTGGCAACATGATAGCATGAGTGAAAAATTCCACGCCTGACCTCATGTGATGAGTTGCAGTCAAAACTTTGTTTCAGGCACAAAATTTTAAAAAATATTGTATAAAACTGCCTTCAGGCTACGTGTATAGGCTGTATATAAAACATAAATGAACTTCATGTTTAGACTTGGGTCTCATCTCTAAGATAGCTAATTATCTATATGCAACTATTATAAAATCCAAAAAAAATCCCAAACACTTCTGGTCCTAAGTATTTCAGATAAGGGATACTCAACCTGTAATATATACTTCCAAAAGACTCATAATTAGAACACATATGAAATGCCTGCAAATCAATAAGCAAAAGAGAAGCAAACAGGACAACAGAAAAAGACTTGAACAGGCATCTCACAAAAGGAAATATTCCAATGGCCAAGAAGCATGTGGAAAGGTATTCAACTTCATTAGTCATCAAAGAAATACAAATTAAAACCACAACTCTATGCCACCATGTAAAACGAAGATGGAAAACATTATCCTACCAAACGTTGGTAAGAATGTGGAGCACCCATACACTGCTAGTAGGAAGTGTAAACAAGTAGAACCACTTTGGAAAACTGGCAGAATCTATTAAAATTAAACATACATGTCCCCAATGGCCTAGCAATTCTCCTTAGTACATACCCAAGAGAAATACATGCTTATGTTCGACAGAGGACCTGTAGAACAACTCTCAAAGCAGCAGTATTCAAAACACCCCAAATGTGGAAACAACTCATAGGTGTACCTCCAGTAGATAGTCATACAATGTGTTATATTCAGACAATGAAATATTATACAGAATTTACAGAAAGGAAGGACAACCACATGGATGAATCTCACAAACATAATATTCAGTAAAAGTAGTCTAGACACAAAGAACAAAGATGCAATTTCTGTAATATCCCCCGAAATCCACCTCATCTATATTATTAGATGCCAAGTATGTGGAGGATCATTTCTAGGAGACATGAGGGGCCTTCTGGGAATGCAGTAATGTACTGTTTCTTTTTCTTTTTCTTTTTTTTTCCCCACGTACCAGTCATCTTTTATTTGGAGGTTAATTCCCATTAGGACATGAAAGGATTCAGCAACGATCGAGATTGTGTTCCTCACGGAGGGGCTCAGGCCAAGGTCATGGGGTCGGGGGGTGGTGCAGAGCGTGTCCTCTTCAATGGTATTTGCGGAGCCACTCGTGCTCTCTTCGAAATGCTCCGAGAATGCCACTAGGGCTGAAGTCCCGCATCAAGATCCAGCTTGGCAGCTCCCCCAGTTTGACCTCTAGAAGTTTCTTGTCCTTCACTGGTACTGGGACCTGACACTCACCGACTGACGCCATCTTGGAGTCCTGGTCAATGTACTGTTTCTTGAGCTCAGTACCGACTACACCAGTGCATGATGACCCCGTGAAAATTTATCAAGCACTTTAATTAGGTTTTGTGCACTTTTCTGTATGCATGTTACACTACGAAAAATTCACTTAGAAAGGTGAGAAAATTGCATACTAAATATTTCTTACGAAACATCTATGAATTTGTTGCAAAATGCATTGAATCTCAAACAGACGTAAACCCCATTGCCTAGGAAGAAGAGTGTATTTTATATTTTAGCAAATATAAAATATAATAAATTGAGCCTAAATATAATCCCATCTTTAGATCTAACTATTTATAGGAAATACAGGAGACAGAAGAACATGTTAAAAGATACCACCAGGATGTGATCAGTAAACTCCAGAATGAGAAAAATTCTATAGGACAAAAAGCCCAGCTTCTTTAATAAACAAACTGGGAGGATCAACAAAGGAAAAAAAAAATAGAGATTAACTACCAAGTTGACCCTGACTGGATTCCAATCCAAACAAGGAGCTTTTTTAAAAAAGTGTATTCATAGTGCAATCAGGGAAATATAAACACTTGTTGGAAATTAAACGAAAGGAAGGAATTGTGAGGTTTTTTAATGTGATGTGACAATAATACAGTTATGCTGAAAAGGGAAATCTTTGTCTTTTAGAAATGCAAAATGGGCTGGGCGCAGTGGCTCGCGCCTGTAATCGCAGCACTCAGGGAGGCCAAGGCAGGAAAATCACCTGAGGTCAGGAGCTCGAGACCAGCCTGGCCAACACAGCGAAACCTCGTCTCTACTAAAAATACAAAACAAATTCATCCGGGGGTGGTGGTGCATGCCTGTGAACCTAGCTACCCAGGAGGCTAAGGCAGGAGAATCGCTTGAATCTGGAAGGCATAGGTTGTCATGAGCCGAGATTGCACCACTGCACTCCAGCCTGGGTGACAGAGCAAGACTCTGTCTCAAAAAAAAGGAAATGCAAAACGAAATATTAACACACAAAATAAATATATTTTGAAGGATATACTTCAAAATAATAGGGGAAGGTGGGAAAGAGGAATAATAAGATTGGCCACCAATGAAGAATACTAAAGGTGGGTGATGAATATATGAGGGTTTAATCTTGTCCTATAATTTAATATATGTGAAACTAGAGAAAATTTTATATTCTCTACTATAATACACACACACACACACACACACACACACACACACACACACACACATTTTTCCATAATAACAAGTTTTGTTTTTTTTTTTGAGGCAGAGTCTCACTGTTGCCCAGGCTGGAGTACAGTAGTGCAATCTCGGCTCACTGCAACCTCGCGTCCCAGGTTCAAGAGATTCTCCTGCCTCAGCCTCCCGAGCTGCTGGATTACAGGTGCCCACCACCATGCCAGGCTAATTCTTTTGTATTTTTAGTAGAAATGGGGTTTCACCCTGTTGGCCAGGCTTGTCTCGAACTCCTGACCTCAAGTAATCCTCCCACCTTGGCCTCCCATAGTGCTGGGATTACAGGCGTGAGCCACTGTGCCCAGTCCAACAAGTTTTTAAAATACTACAGATCCAATTTAAAGATAAACAATTTACTGTATAAGTGTCAGACAACCGAAACTGTCTTTCACACCAACAATACGTCTCTTCATAATGTAAATGGAAAATTTCTGAGTATTTTAGAAGAAATAATAGCCGAGCCTTTGGTTTAAATGAATACCCAAGATTTTTATTTTCCTGGAGAAGATAGTTCTCAAAATCTTGACAGAATAAACAGCCTGATGAGCAGCATTCTCATGACTTCAATCAATTGGTTTTAATGCCCTTGACAATAGACGCAAATATAAATTTTAACTTAATGAGATGTGCATTTCTGGGCAGGAGAAGCTTTTCAAGTATCTTCTTCCCCGTTTTTTTTTTTTTTTTTTCCTAAGACAGGGTCTTGCTCTGTCAAGTGCAATGGAACGATCACAGCTCACTGCAGCCTTGACCTCCCTGGCTTAAGTGATCCTCCCACCTCAGTCAGCTGAGTAGCTGGGACTGCAGGCATGCGCCACCATACCCAACTAATTTTGATATTTTTTGTAGAAACGGGGTTTTGCTATGTTGTCCAGGCTGGTCTTGAACTCCTAGACTCAAGCCATCCTCCTGCGTCCCAAAGTGTTGGAATTACAGGCCTGAGTCATGCATAGCACCTGGCCTTTCTTTCCTGTTTTTAAACCTGAAAAAAGATGGTAACTCTGTGTGGAAATATATTTGGAATACAAAATAACACAAATAATAGTCCAAAGATTGCTTGTCTTCTAACAAAGCCCACTTCTCTTCCAGCTATGTTGGTAGATGTTGGGGGAAAACAGCTAGGCTCAAGGTCCCTAACCACCCACCCTCTAAAAGGTGAGTTAGTCCTGCAAGAATGGCCATAATCAAAAAATTAAAAAAAAAAAATAGATGTTGGTGTGGATGTGGTGAATAGGGAACACTTTTACACTGCTGGTGGGAATGCAAACTAGTACAACCATTATGGAAAACAGTGTGGAGATTCCTTAAAGAACTAGAAGTAGAATTATCATTTAATCCAGCAATCCCACTAGTGGGTATCTACCCAGAGAAAAAGAAGTCATTATACGAAAAAGATACTTGGACGTGCATGTTTATAGCAGCACAATTCTCAACTGCAAAAATATGGAACCAGCCCAAATGCCCATCAATCAATGAGTGGATAAAGAAATTGTGGTATATATATACACCATGGAATACCGCTCAGTCATAAAAAATATATATATATATATATGACATTCACAACAATCTGGATGAAACTGAAGACGATTATCCTAAGTGAAGTAACTTAGGAATGGAAAACCAAGCATGTTATGCTCTCACTCATAATTGGGAGCTAAGCTACAATGACACGAAGGCAAAAGAATCACACAATGAACTCTGGGCACTCAGGGGGAAAGGTGGGATGGGGGTGAGAAATAAAAGACTGCACAGTGGGTAGAGTGTACACTGCTTTGGGTGCACCAAAATCTCAAAAATCACCACTAAAGAACTTATTCATGTAATAACCAAACACCACTCGTTCCCCCAAAACCATCTGAAATAAATAAATAAATAAATGAAGGTGAGTTAGTAATTGCTTAACCATTGTTTTACTTCTGGTTTTGGAAAAAACTGTCTTACTAAAAATAAAATAACAGTACTAATATTTTGTCAGCAAAGGGGGAACCTATAATTCATCACCTTAACCCTTTTCTATTTTATTCATACACATATATATAATATAGTGTATGTATATGTGTACAATGCTGTATAGTATTCAGCTTTTTTTTCTTACCCATTTTTAGGTCTTATCCATTTTTCTATAAGCTATACTATCTTGATAAATGTCACTTTGGTGTACTTAATTAAAACAATTTTATCTTTTTAAAAAATTGATCTAATTTAAATAATTTGAGAAATCCTCATTTTCCTTTAAAACCTCTAAGTGTTACAAAGCCAGAGTTGTTACATAACTCATATAAAAGCTCCAAAGCAATTTTTCTAAACATGCTCTGGTTTGGTTCAAAGTTCTCAAAGGTCTCACTGCTCATTTGAGATGAGCAGTGTCACTACTGGCCCTCTGTTGTGGGCTAGCGACACAGAAGCAAACCACTGTATGCTCGCTTTGTTGAGACTGAGGTGCAGGACTGTGCAACTGAAACCCTTAAAGAGGCTCTCCGTGAATTCCCTAAAGTGCTTTGGGGGTGGCTGAGATAACACAGGTTACCCCTGCAGTTCATCAGGCTAGAAGAATTGGTGAGCAGTAGGGTGGGCAACCATTCCCAACTTCACAATGGCCTCTCCACAGCCCATTCCAGCAATGCCTCAAAATGCCTCTACTTTTATAAACTCTTCCATGGTGGGCCCAGCTAGGAGAGGTTTCTGCTTCCTTTGAAATTTGATAACCTCTTTTGGGATATACACCTCTTTTGGGATATACAGTGTGTTGCCCACTAGACTTGCCCACAACAGTGAAATCAACTAAATGACTGGGCTGTAATTTGACTAAAGGGTCCACAACTGACTCAACTTTGTATCCTTCACAGTGCCTACTATGGTGCTAGGCACAGCAGGTCTTCAATTAATACTGAACACAAAAGTAGACTAGACTGGGAGCATGAGCCATTGGATGATATGCTTGGAATGACACTCCATCTTGTAAGAGATGCTCTTATCAGCTGATAAGATTTCCTTTAATATTCTGCAGTGCATTTGGTATAACATTTTTTAATTTTACTATTAATTATGCTATTGAAAATATTTAGTTTGGGTCCAGGAGCAGTGGCTCATGCCTATAATCGCAGCACTTTGGGAGGCCGAGGCAGGCAGATCACCTGAGGTCAGGAGTTCAAGACCAGCCTGGCCAACATGGTGAAACCCCATTTCTACTAAAAATACAAAAACTAGTCAGGTGTGGTGGTGCTCGCCTGTAATGCCTGCTACTCAGGAAGCTGAAGCAGGAGAATCACTTGAACCCGAGAGGCAGATGTTGCAGTGAGCCGAGATCAAGCCACTGCACTCCAGCCTGGGTGACAGAGTGAGACTCTGTCCCCCCCCCCCAAAAAAATAATAATAATAATGATTTACAGTTTGGAAATGGTCATGTTTTATTTTTATAAGAGCTTAATAATGAAAAAGGGCAAAATTCTTTATTGACAAAGTAATACCTGAAGAACCCACTGGCAGCATCATTCTACCCCTATCCATCTGTACTTTACTCTCTTTTTTGTAGGTGGATCTCCCTGGATCTGTCAAAATCACCCCCAAACATCACTTGGCCCTGTTTTGCCCACTGTTGCACTTATTTCTTAGATATGACTGAACCCTGTCTATTGACAAAAACTAACCTCTGTGATATGAGTGGAAGGCATCATTTTTTTAAAAGGAAATTTTTACTTTCCAATTTAACTCAGAGCACACTGGGTTAAGTGCATTCTGTCCTGTTTTAAGCAGTATTTTCAGAGATTAAATTCTAAACTCTCATGTTCTTCAAACATCAGTAATTTCTCAGGACCAATGAGAAAACTGCCCAGATAGCCAAATGCCTGAAATTTTATCACTGACCATGAAGAACGGTTCTTTACAACTACTGTACAAATCATTGCTCATTGGGGGAAAGATATTACATATAATTCTAAGTACCAGTATACATAAAACATAAATTTATTAAAAGATGAAATTCAAAAATGAACTTTAGACTATTCTCATCACTGGCCTAGTCTGCTAGGTATGGAAGACTATTTGGATGTTTGAGCATACTGTGAATATTTCATCCACGGAATACAGGGGAGCTTTCATTAGAATGAGAGAGAGAGGAAAATCTATAGTCTACAGAACAAAAGCTAAGAGTTTCAAGTTTTAGTGGCCATGTTTCCCATAGCGCTATTATATAAGAAGAGTAATACTATAGTTTTTTCCTATTCACAGATGGAAAAGAGTAAAATTTTGCTTTATTTAAGCCCAATAGCAATAATCTTGCATGGGTTTCAGAAAAATGATACATATTTTACTGTGGGATAATGAGGACCATTAGTTATTAGAACAAATTATTCTCTTTCAATTCAACAGCCTTATTCATTCACTCATTTAATAGGCTATCCTCTCTCCTTTTCACTAAAATGGTCTTCCCATATGGAACACCTGGCCATGCAACATGCTACCAGACAGACTTCAGGAGGTATCTTGATGGGGAGAAATAGAGAATTTCCAAAGTGAAGCCACAGGATAAACCAACACTTGATGCTTGCCTTTCATTTCAAGGAAAGTAGTATAAAAGCAATAGAGAAAGAAAAAAGTAGTTGAAAAATATAGTTGCTCTCCACAAAAGAGTCTTAAAAATAAAAAATCATGAGCTTAATAATTTTCCTAAATGAAATTATGCCATTATTCCTGATTTCTTTGTACTAACTAAAAGGACAAAGTATCAAACTTCACTAAAGTTTCAATACTGTAATACATTTCATTAATCAAAGATAAAAACTACATTAAAAGCGAGAGAATTATTTTATGTCTGTGATTAGGCAGTTGGAGGGCTTGTATTTTATGTATACATTTGTATACTTCAACTTATTTAACAGTGTCAGTTCACTAGCTGCAGTTTTTTTATATAAAGAAAACAGATTTAGAATTTTAAAAACAAATTATAGTAATTTTATGCCTACAGCTTGCACCTCTTAGAAACCATGTACCCCCTAACACTTCTCTTACTTTGTCACCACTTCCCCATCTCCCTCCCTCCTCCTAAAACCACAGGCTACAGTAGAACTGATAACAGAGGCCTTGAAGCCCCTACTGAATAGCCACCCTAATTTTTTACTTGGGGTGGAGGAATAAAGGGTACAGATAAAAAATTCAGCTCCTGAATAGAGCAGGAGGCAAATGCTTACAGAGATTTGCCTGGTGAGCTTCAGTGTTTTCTACAGATCTTCATGATGACGGGGACTTCTGGGCCTACACGTCATTAATGCTCAAACTCCTATGTGGAAGGGGGCAGAAGGAAAGGACTACAAGATTTGTTACTAATATAGATGGCTGTGTATATACTGCTGGTGCGGGCACAGGGTAGGATGAGAGAAGAGGACAAGCAGGAGAGGAGGAGGACTACACAACGATGACAACGTCACACATCCTCGATATAAAAACCACTGTCAAGTGGCAGAAGAAAACAATGAGAAAAAGTAGCCAAAAGTGAGGAGCAGTGGGCAGATTCCCCAAGGCCGAGGACACATTCCCTCCCATCAGCTTGACTTGGCTACATGGCACCAAGAAGGGACAAATCGGAAGAGTGTCCACACAGCCACGGCTGCACCTAGAGAATTTTCAGGTTGTGAGGCAGGAGTGATGGGTATGTGGGTGGGACCATGTGCAAGTCTGGAGGGTTCTCTGTGTAGATTGAGATTGGTCAATAATGAGATACAACATGAAACTTCTGAAGATGGGACCCATTTGTCTACTATTGGCTTTGAAAATAATTTGTGAAAACTGAATTAATAAGGCAGCCTATGACCATACAGCAGCTGCAGTTAAAGTATCTTTCAAGTCAACATCTGCCACTGATCAATTTGTAAACAAAAATCATTTTAACTATGACTTCTGGAACTAACAAAATCAGTCCGGTCCCCTCTTAGTATGACTGGCCTTGACACATCCAGGCAGGCATCAGGCCAATCCACCCAAGTAGGTTCCATCACCCTTTATTGCTCAGCTCTTTTGCTGACATACAAGGCTCTGCAAGTCTTTCTCTTAAATGTCATTCCTGAGACAAGGCTTGTTCCATCTACCTCCTCTCAGTGCTGGGTCACCAAAAATTTCAAAACCAAAGAAGAAAAGGGCAACAGTTTTACACCAGGTTTTTGAAGACACAAATGGAAAAACTGGGAGATCTATTCTTTAAAAAATGGTTTTACTCAGAGGTTTTCAGTAGAGAGCATGGGGGTGTAGAGTGAGAAATGGAGGGAGCAAGAAAAACATGAAGCCCCCCCATGCTTATACATCTATGCCATCCTGCTCCTGGTTGAAAACATCTTTCATAGCCTTTTAGAGCTAAGAACAGGCAATCAAGTTTAGCACAGTGGTGAGGATCACAACCTTTGGAATCACAGCCGGCTACTTACTACCTATGAGCCAAGACCAAGATAGTTACCTCTCTAAACCTTGGCTTCTTCCTCTGTAAAATGGAGCTAATACAACATACCTTTGTGAGGTTGTCCCAAGGACTGAATGAGATAACAAATGCAAAGTACTTATCACTGTATCCAACAGAGCAAACACTCAATGTATAGTAGAGAAAAAAGGGAAGCTAAAAAATACCTTGCTTTTAGTCTTCTCTTCCCAGCTGAGGATTTATAAACATCATCAAACACAACTCATCTTGGAGAATATATACGATGATTTTGGTGGTTGAATTTTATCTTCCTAATAATATTTGCTTAGGCAAATGTTAAAAATGAGTTTCCACTTCCAGAGTAAACACTGATGGGGTAGTGACAGGGGGGTAGCAGGGAGGAGCTCAGAAACATACTCAACAGGTGCAGGACAGAAAATATGTGACTTGATAATTCATCCATGGAAAATCCAGTCTCATTCTACAAATGCGGCTGAGCACTAAGTATATACAAATCCCACAGACTGAAGAAGTATGAACATATTTCTACTGACACCTAAAAGAAGGGTGGGAGGTGGCTATCACTCACGGAGCCCTTCCTTTGCCCCAGACTTTGTGCTGAACATCTCACACACGTCATCTTTCTCCCTCAGAGTAACTCTATTCTATGATTCAAGGAGCTAAGGTATAGACCAAGGTTCAGAAGCTTGTGAATAGCAGAACCAGCATTGAAACCCAGGTCCCTATGCTGTCAAAGCCCATGGCTAAAGCTAGGTGTTTTAGTAAAAAGAGGGGAAGAATCTTCCATGAAGCAGGGACAGAATGGGCAGTGCCATATTTGGGAGACACTGCATAGCCTGAGTAAGAAATAAGGCTGGATACATAGGTGGGAGCTGGAAAGTTAGTTTATAATTGCCAAAGTTAAGAGTCTGTGAGATGCCAGTGGCATCTGGGCTTCACTTATAAATAGAGGAGCCATCTCAGGGCATTAGGCAGTACTCTGAAAACACTCATCTTTGCTTACCACAGAAGAGAGAGGAAAGGCCTTAAAAGCAATGTAACTCTTTATGTACTTGGTCATCTAAAAATGAAATCAGGGCTGGTTATGAAATACATTTCTAAGCAAAAGACAACAATAGTAATAATGACACAGCAATGGAGACAATCTGGTGACACAGCAAAAAGCCAAAGAGCTACTGAGGTCTCAGGGTTGGCTGGCACCTCCTGGGATGATGAGAACTTAGAAATCAGCCAATTCCTAGAGGATAACAGCGGGTCCAGTTTTAGAATACCTTAAGGACAGCAGGATTCTCACAATGAATTGAATATTAAAAATTAAAAATTTCACGTTAAAAAGTCATGTCTTCTCACTTGACATGAAAATACCTTCAGCAACAGAGGCAAGATGAACCAATAAGCAACACACCATCAATCTTCTTATTAATGGAGGTACACTAATTAAAGCTATAACAATGTAAACTCAGTGACTGTAATGGCACCTGAAATCTTCACTTTACCCTTTCTTTTGCCTTCCCTCTCTTCCCTCAGTATTCAGTGAGTGTCAACTACAGAGCAGGCATGTGGTTACAGTAGCAAGTATGTGGATCTCATAGTCTAAGAGTGGAGACAGTACCAAACAACCACAAAAATGCATTCCAAACTATAAACAAAGAAGTGACAGACACAATACCATGCCCATAAACAGAGATCTCAAGAGAAAAGGGAGGCTCCATGTGCCGCTGTTACCATGTGAGGCTCTATGTGAGCTTGGGACACTTACCTAACCATGTTGCAATGAGGACAGCATCAATTCCGTCTATTGGTTCACAGATTCGAGCCACGACTGGGTGGATCTGCTGGGCCAGGTAGTACTGGGTGTCAATGGTTAGATTATCCTGTTTCTGCAGCTGCTCAGGCGCATAGGCCCTCTGACTTGCAGTGAGATTTGATCCATCCTAAAAGAAGATATGACAAAAAGACACACATAAAAAGAAGACACGGGTAAAGTTGTGAGCAACTCAATCACAGACACTTGCTTGGTCAAACACAGAGGCAACAATTTAAATTTTACGTATCTACTTCTAAACATCAAGACCTCTTTTTGACCTATTGTTGAACATTTTGAGTAGGAAAATCAAGGATAACATCTCAATCTTGAGATCTCATCCAATGTCCACGAATATTAATCCAGTATATGTTGTGGTCTATTTTTTGCAAAAACTTGAAACGAACAAGATAGCAATGACTAGATTAAATAATTTCACCTGCCATATCACCAAACACTGAGAAGGCTTGGTAACAATTAGTGTAGTCAGAAAGGCTTTTTAAGGAGTGATAATTTAAAAACATGTGTATGGTCTCTTTTATTATGTTAATGTGATCCCTTCAGGCAAGAATTCTTGTCAAACTAACTCAAAGATCCTGGTAGTAATATTTTCTATGAGAGCCATGTATCACTGAGAAGCAAATGAACAAGGGGAAAAGAGTGGGGAAATGAAATCTATAGAGTAGTACTTTATATGCAAGATACAAGAAGTAGAAGTAAAAATGACATAGTGTCCTGGTAGAGTGGCAGGGCTCTAAAAGCCAAATAACTGGCCACTGGAATGAAGGGCATGTCATTTTGTACCATTTACCTGGTTCCTCCTCAAGAAAAGGAAGATGGGTCAGAAAGCCTCTTTTCAAGAGTTTTCTCTTTTACTCTACAAAAATAAAAGCTGTGAAATTCTATGTAATTGGCCCATATCCAGCCTTGTGAATGATGTCACCATCATCTGTGAACCAAAAAGTTATCTCTACAGGATCAACATCCAACAACTCACTCACTCTTCCTCTCATCTGAAACAGAATTTAATATTCAAACTAGTAAATTATAACTATTCACAGTGCTCAGCTGCTCAGCAGAACTGATTATAATGTGAATCCTATTCTTTCATTCCTGCTACAATCAGTTCCTTTCCAGCTCAGCTCCCAGCCCAAAGCAGAAGCAACCTTCCATACACCACTGTCTTACTAGAGACCAGCGGCAGGGGCCTCTTTTTCTGGCTAGGCTCCTGATGAAAACAACCTGTGCCTGTTTAGCAACTAGGTTCTACCTGTTCTAAGACAAAATGAAATACCTAAAAAGGAAGCAAACTCAGATTAAAAGACTTATTATTATTTGTCAGGAGTTTACAACATAGTAAAAAGAATTAGGCATAATTAATCAAGTTTAATTCTTGCTCTTTTAGAAGCCTGAATTGTTAAGATGATAATAAGGTGACAACCAATGATAAAAACCAAGTGAAAAAATCCTCGGGCAGTGTCTTTTCACACAACTCAATGGTATTTAGACCGCCTTTTACCAAACACATAAAATCTGAACAATTTACAGAATTGTGAAAAATTGGTCTATCCTTAAGATTACAGCAATGTTGAGTTTAATAAATTTTAATGGTGAATTAAAATAGAATTTATGGACGTAAAATAGTTTTTAAAGGCACCTGAGTTACTTTCTAATATTTCAGTAGAAGTTCTCACAGTAAAGCGTGGTTTTCAAAAAAGCAGTTAAAAATTTCTGAGCATGCTTTCAGTTTAAAACGTTTTTATTTTAAATATTCACATGAAAGACTAGTTTTAACAAAAAGTGACACAAACATATTTCTTAGTGTATTTTAAAAATCTAAGCTCGAGCATGGCCAAATTCAAAAGACTTGGTTAGATGACAGGTTTTGCTATGTTGTATTGGAAAAACATTTAGGCTATGACCGAAGATACATCCTTCGGCAGGACACAGTGGCTCATGCCTGTAATCCCAGTACTTGGAGAGGCTGAGTCAGAAGGATCACTTGAGCACAGGAGTTCAACACCAGTTTGGGTGACATAGTGAGACCCCCATCTCGATTAAAAAAAAAAAAAAAAAAAAAAAAAAAGTTAGCCAGGCATGGAGGCATGCATCTGTGGTCCCAGCTACTCAGGAGGCTAAAGTGGGAAGATCGCTTGAGCCTGGGAGATAGACGCTGCAGTGAGCTGTGGTCATGCCACTGCACTCCTGCCTGAGTGACAGAGCGAGACCCTGTATCAAAATTAAAAAAAAAAAAAAAAAAAAAAGCCTTCAAATATTTCATTCTCAAACCTGAGCAGGGCTCCATGGAATGTGCAAGAATATGTGGCATACACCTTTAAGAACAGATTAAGAAGCAATGCTGGTCTTCTTCAAGTGCCCATGTAGTAATTTGTGAACTTCACAAAGTACATACTTCAGAGAGACAACTAGGTGCAGTCGATTCATACAAAACTAGGTAGTCATCGTTAGTAGGAAACTAATGGGAAAATATTTTAAACTGGAGATAAGTGGGCCCCTTAAAATAATTATGTTAAAGGCATGCCTTATGGAAATTATGTCTAATGAAAGTTAAATAGTTATGGATTTAAAACTTAGCCAACAAATCATTCATATAGGTTTAATGCGTTAACAAAGTACAATATAAATTACATACCAAAAACATTACTCTCTGAACTCATCTGAATAAGTTATCAGTAGGGTACTATTTCCTAAATGTAAATTTTAAACAAAACAAAACCTGTTTAGGATATAGGCTATTCCTGGAGGACACCCTTGCCTAAGGCAGCAAACAGTCCTCTTAAAAATGTGTCATGATGGGCCAGGCACAGTGGCTCATGCCTGTAATCCCAGCACTTTGGGAGATCGAGGCAGGAGGATCACCTGAGGTCAGGAGTTTGAGACCAGATTGGTCAACATGGCGAAATCCCATTTCTACTAAAAATACAAAAAAATTAGCTGGGCATGGTGGCACGTGCCTGTAATACCAGCTACTCAGAAGGCTGAGGCAGGAGAATCGCTTGAACCCAGGAGGTGGAGGTTGCAGTGAGCTGAGACGGCACGACTGCACTCCAGCCTGGGTAACAGAGCAAGACTCTGTCTCAAAAACAAACAAACAAACAAAGTGTCATGATACATTTTCAAAAGTATATTCTAAAACTATGGTTGTGTTATGAAACAGAATAATTTGAGTGCTTAAAAGCAAAAACTTTAGGCAGATTTGGCTAGCAAACATGTTGAAAGGGCACATGTCCCATGGGTAGGGTACAAAGGCAAATTAAAGTCCTATAGTTTTCTTGGGTTATGTTAAGGAGAATAAATTAATAAAAAGAAATATGAATCATACTTTAAAAAAGCAAATAAGGCACATACCAGTGGATGGAAATTGCTAAAATCACATAAAATTGGATATATTGTACTACATTACCAACAGCCATTGTGAGCCTATGTATATCAATAAGACCTGAGAAAAAGGAACTTTAAGACCTAACATTCAGACATCAAGGAACACAAAATTGACTTTTAAATACAATGATCATCCTATTTTATAAGTTACCATACATCGTCATTGCAGGTTTAGCCAAAACACAATTGTGGTTTGATTTCATTATCAATGCTATTTCACTGAACCTATATAATTTTTCAAAGTTGTATGCTGCCATCTGTTCTTGTCATTACCAATCTAAGAGCTTTTCCATGTATGTGAAGACATAAGTGAAAAAAAAAAACCTAGCTTATTTACCAAAATCTTTATTTGCATAATATGAAAATTGTTTTTTTGAGATGAGACTTGTCAGAGGCAATATGCAAAGCACATTAAGGGCTTGAGCGAGTCAGACATTTATGGAAATATTTTCCTGCAGGAATTGGCTTTCTGTAACAGTTCTTAATCAAGGGTAACCCTAGGGGGGAGACAGAGTCAAGTGCTGATTCCTGTCCATGTACTTAAATCATTCGTTATGTACATCCACAGCATATAGCAGATATCAGCAGACTACTTTTAAATTTTCAAAAGACTCTGATTTAAAAACACATTGATTGTGGTTTGACAAATTGGTATATCAATCATATTGCAATTAATTTTTAGGTTTATATTAAAAAAATTTTTTTACTGTAACAATGCAATGCAATTACAATTAGGATACAACTCATAAATTTTTTAAAAAGTTTTATTCAGATAAATTATACCTTATGGTAAGTAGTATACAGCATTGTAATTTGAAAGAATTTGGATAAATGCTATGACCCTGACTTATCTTTACAGAGAGAAGGGATGAGACCTCTCCTTTGTTAAAACTGTAGTTAAGGGCTTCGAAAATCAAAAAAACTGCTCTTCTCTCTTACTCTCTCCTCACCCATTATAGGCATGCTATTATCAAAAGAACTGGTAGTGGTTTAAAACTGTGTTCCAGAAGGCCTAGAAGTGCCTTGTGAAACAGAGAAGTAAGGCTAAGGAGGTGAGCCCTCTCCACTTGAAGGAAGGAAAAAAACAAAACTAGTTGAATTGTGTGGTTTCCTCATATGGTATGTTTGTAGGATCTTTTAACTTCTCCATATAATCATGTAGTTCTTTTTTTTCACATAATTATTTGGATATTTGCTAGGAAAAATGGCATTTATTCTTTTATTATTCCACTGATATTTATAATGGGGAACTGCTGCAAAAGGAATGACAAATGAGGACTACTGCTGAACATATGGCAAAACTTACATTTGCATTAAAGTTAATTTAGGGTTAAAAGAGTAGCTACTGTTATAATCCTATCATAAATGTTTTATGAAAATCCTAATGACATATGCCACACCTCTAACTAATGTTTTTTAAACGCTATGAAACTAACCAGACTTTACAACATCAATTACTGGGGAGAATGCTAAATAAGACACTGTGGCAATCTGGATTTTACTTAGAGTTCTTAAGAGGTATCAGAGTCTTATGAATGTCAATAGTTTACCTGACAGATGACGTATGACACAGTATCTCCAGCTTTCACCTTTCCGCCTCCTTGAGAATTTATCCAGAGGGCAACATGTACATGAGGTAGGCTTTTTTTATCAGGGTAATCTTGGGGATCCTTTGTCAATGCCTAAAAGAGGGAACAAAAAAGTTCTAAGCTTTAAAATAAAACCCTTCTTGCACAGATATACACTAAAAACATCTTTGCTAGAATTATATTAGCAACATAAACATACAAAATGACAGAAGCTGTATGTAGAAAACATTGCTACAGAATCTTTAAACATCCCATCTTCAACACTCCTCTCTCCTTTGTTCAATAACTAACATAACCAGATGCAACACCAACAAAAAAGAAATATAAGTTCACAGGCCATGTTGCATGATACTTAGATATAAAAAGTTAAGACTATAAATTCAGTGTTACCCAAAAGCAATGGCAACAAAAGCCAAAATTGAAAAATGGGATCTAATTAAACTAAAGAGCTTCTGCACAGCAAAAGAAACTACCATCAGAACCAACAGACAACCTACAGAATGGGAGAAAACTTTTGCAATCTACTCATCTGACAAAGGGCTAATATCCAGAACCTACAAAGAACTCAAACAAATTTACAAGAAAAAAACAAACAACCCCATCAAAAAGTGGGCAAAGCATATGAACAGACACTTCTCAAAAGAAGACATTTATGCAGTTAACAGACACATGAAAAAATGCTCATCATCACAGGCCATCAGAGAAATGCAAATCAAAACCACAATGAGATACCATCTCACACCAGTTAGAATGGCAATCATTAAAAAGCCAGGAAACAACACGTGCTGGAGAGGATGTGGAGAAATAGGAACACTTTCACACTGTTGGTGGGACTGTAAACTAGTTCAACCATTGTGGAAAACAGTGTGGTGATTCCTCAAGGATCTAGAACTAGAAATACCATTTGACCCAGCCATCCCATTACTGGGTATATGCCCAAAGGATTACAAATCATACTACTATAAAGACACATGCACACGTATGTTTATTGCGGCACTATTCACAATAGCAAAGACTTGGAACCAACCCAAATGTCCATCAATGATAGACTGGATAAAGAAAATGTGGCACTTATACACCATGGAATACCATCCAGCCATAAAAAAGGACGAATTCATGTCCTTTGTAGGGACATGGATGCAGCTGGAAACCATCATTCTCAGCAAACTATTGCAAGAACAGAAAACGAAACCTGCATGTTCTCACTCATGGGTGGGAATTGAACAATGAGATCACTTGGACACAGGAAAGGGAACATCACACACCAGGGCCTGTTGTGGGGTGGGGGGAGGGGGGAGGGATAGCATTAGGAGATATACCTAATGTAAATGACGAGTTAATGGGTACAGCACAGCAACATGGCACATGTATACATATGTAACAAACCTGCAGGCTGTGCACATGTACCCTAGAACTTAAAGTATAACAAAAAATAAATTAATTAATTAATTTTAAAAAGGTCTTAAAAAAATAAATTCAGTGTTACATGCAGTCTTAATGTGTACAATTCTCTCACTGAGTTAACTGATCAGTTGGGACTGATGAATAACGGCTACTCTGACTTAATGATTGTTTCTCAAAGGTTCCTCTGGCCTAAATAAATCCCAAAGGGCTAGAAATCACTGGATTTACTCATGCTGTTAATCAACCTCTACAGAGGTAGAATGAATTTTGTAACAGAAAGTAAGTACGAGAACAAAAACAATGTCAGCCTTGCTCACAACTGCATGCACAGTGTTCCTAACGATGCTTGATATACAGTAGCAGCCAAATATTTGCTGAATAAATTATTTCACCCCATCTGTAATAATTCTCAGAATAATTTGTTCAAGTATTATAAAGTACCACAGGATGAATAAGACACAGTCATCTGCTATTAGTGGAAGACTCTCTACCCTCCACCTCCCCTCCAAAACAAAAAATAAGCTATATGTGCCATAAAGGAGATGTGAACAAAGTGCTATGGAGAGAACTTAGAAAGGTAAGAATGATTTCCACCTGAGAGCAGAAATCATGGAAGAAAAAACTTAAGCTGGCACTAGAAGGAAAAGTAAGATTTTAAGAAAAGGTAATGGGGGCAAGAATATTCCAGGCAGAGAAACAAAAAGGCAAAGGGTGAGAAAAAATGCACTCTATTAGACTGGAACTCAATATGCATAAGGAAAAGGAGGGGGATACCTAGTCCTGGAAGGGGTAGGTTTCAAAAGACAAGAGAAAGGATGAGGACCAGGGTACTGCTTGATGAGCTCATCTGTTCTCCAAGTGTGGACTACAGAGCCCTGGGAGTTCCTGATATTCTTTCAGGAGGTCCTGAGATCAAACTATTTTCATAACGACACTATCTGTACTGATGATACAGAAGCAATGGTGGGCAAAACTGCTGGTGCCTTATAAACATGAATCAGGACGGTACTACCAAACTGTACTAAGAGTCACTGTATTCTTCACCACCACGCATAGTTAAAAAAAACAACAACAATACTTTCACTTAAGAATGTCCTTGACAAAGCAGTAAGATTTTTTTTTTTTTTTTTGAGACAGAGTCTTGCTCTGTCACCCAGGCTGGAGTGCAGTGGCCAGATCTCAGCTCACTGCAAGCTCCGCCTCCCGGGTTTACGCCATTCTCCTGCCTCAGCCTCCCGAGTAGCTGGGACTACAGGCGCCCGCCACCTCGCCCGGCTAGTTTTTTGTATTTTTTAGTAGAGACGGGGTTTCACGGTGTTAGCCAGGATGGTCTCGATCTCCTGACCTCGTGATCCGCCCATCTCGGCCTCCCAAAGTGCTGGGATTACAGGCTTGAGCCACCACGCCCAGCAGCAGTAAGATTTTTAAAGCTCTCAATAGCAAAGACTTGGAACCAACCCAAATGCCCATCAATGATACACTGGATAAAGAAAATGTGGCACATACACACTACGAAATACTATGCAGCCATAAAAAAGAGTGAGTTCATGTCCTTTGCAGGGACATGGATGATGCTGGAAACCATCGTCCTTAGCAAACTAACACAGGAACAGAAAACCAAACACCACATGTTCTCACTTACAAGTGGGAGCTGAACAAAGAGAACACATGGATACAGGGAGGGGAACATCACATACTGGGGCCTGCTGGGGGGTAGGGAGAAAGGGGAGGGAGAGCATTAGGACAAATACCTAATCCACGCGGGGCTTAAAACCTAGATGACGGGTTGATAAGTGCAGCCAACCACCACAGCACATGTGTACCTATGTAACAAACCTGCACGTTCAGCACACGTATCCCAGGATTTGAAGTAAAATAAAAAAGAAAAAGAAAAAAAAACAGCTCTCAACCCTTGAGTGCAGGTCTACTATTTTGTGTGATAAAACAGAAAGTACACACAAGGCACATCTGAAAAAAAAAAGATTGCTCAAGAGAAAGCATTTGTGCAACTGTTTGAGTTGCAAGCTAAACTAGCTGACTTTTTCACAGAATATAATTTTTACTTGAAAGAATAATGGGCAAACTACGGTTATTCTGACCTGGGTATTTGGCAGACAATTTCTCAAAAAAGAAGTGAGCCTGCCACTTCAAGGCAAAAAAAAAAAAAAAAAAAAAAATCTGACAGTATATATTGTCAATGATAAAATTCAAGCTTTCAAGTGCAAATTAGAATTTTAGAAAACTTTTCAACTTCTGTGAGCCAGAAAGCTTCCCAATGCTTAAAGACTTTTTGATATAAGTAGGAATATTTTAAAACGTAATTTTTGATATTGTACAATGAATGTGTCTATTTTGGAGGATCTGTATAATTCAGGGAACCAACATTTAACAAATGATCAACTCACGCCACATATGGGTAAAATATTCTTTCAAAGTACAACACAGACCAATAGATTTTAATATAAGAGAGCATTAAAAGTTCATTGATATGGCTTCAAATTTCACATTACAAAGAAAATACCATCTGTAGAGTTCTGGTGCAGGATCAAAGAAAAATACATTCAACTGTCAGAAAAAAAACACTAAAATACTTCTCCTTTTTCTAACTACATGTTTGGGTTAAACTGGATTTCTTCCAATACTTCATCCCAAACAACGTTTCACAACAGATTGTATGCAGAAGCAGAAATGAAAACCCAGATGTCATCTACTGAGCTAGACATTAAAGAGATGCGCAAAATTGTAAAATTTGCAAAATTTTCTTTGTTTTGAAATATATAGTTATTTTTCATAGAAAGAAATGCTATTTTTTGTAATTATATAATCAGTTTATTGCTATTTTTAATTAAATTAACAAATGTTTTTAAATTTCTAACACACTAAATATCGAGATAAATCACATCAACAAGAGCTCTTGGGGTCTTCAATTATAAAGGTGTATGAAGGTATAAGTATAAAGTATAAAGGTGTCCTAAGACCAAGAAATCTGAGAACTGATGTAGAATAAAGCAGGTCCTCAAACATGGCTGCATATGCCCAAGTTATGTAAACTTACTAAATTTCATACTCAGTGTAGCAGAGTACCTAGGAAACTCTCCCAAGTATTTCAATCTCCTCAAACCTGGAATATGTGAAGTTTTGATTGTCTTGGACAAGCAATACAGTATAGAAATCTTAACTGATATAACAGTACTTAAGAAATCCATTATCTTCTTCAATGGATTATTCTTTAGTGCAATGTTAAGAAATTCTAAATTTCAGCTGACATACTTTCCAATTATTAGATGTAGGCTATTTGGGGACTTTACAAGCTAGTTTTAGAAGGCTTCATTAAAAAAAAAAAAAAATGCTTCCTGGTGGTTTAGGCTCAAGTTAGCCAGAGCTATAAAAATCAGCTGTGAAGTATTTTATGTTACTTTGTGAAATATATTTAAGCTAAGATTGCAGTAGTTCAGCAAAATCACACATGCTGTTTTTCGGTTGCTTTTGGCAACAAAGGCTAAAATCTCTAAAGGTAAATCCCATCACTTCATGCATGTCTCCACCCTAATTTAACCTGTCATTTTCAAGCCCTACCAGTAACACTTAAAAAAAAAAAAAAAAAATCTTCTCATGAGACCATCCACAACCAGTCACCCAGTCACATACATAGACTCTTCCATTCCACTCTCCTTTGGAGGCAGTAAAATGTACAAACAAGTTTTAAATAGTGCAAGTATTCAGACAAATGCTAAAGATTATGAGGATACATGACCTTTAACATATGAAGAGCTTACTGTAAATAGATACAGAACTATAACTATAATAAAGATAGCCCTTTCATCAGAATTTACTGTACTTACATCAACACTGCAGAAATTCTTCTCTTTTAAATAAAAGTTAAGAATAATGGGACAGTAAATACATTTTTCTTTTTCTTTGCTTTTTTTTTTGTGAGACGGAGTCTTGCTTTTTCACCCAGGCTGGAGTGCGGTGGCGCGATCTCAGCTCACTGCAATCTCTGTTTCCCAGGTTTAAGCGATTCTCCTGCCTCAGCCTCCTGAGTAGCTGGGATTACAGGCGCCTGCCACCTCGCCCGGCTAATTTTTGTATTTTTTAGTAAAGATGAGGTTTCACCATGTTGGTCAGGCTGATCTTGAACTCCTGATCTCATGATCCACCCGCCTTGGCCTCCCAAGGTGCTGGGATTACAGGCACAAGCCACCGCACCCGGTCGACAGTAAATACTTTTAACAGACCATCAGCATTTTGAAAATACGGACCGTGCATTCTTTATTCAACTTTATATCCCAGAATCAGCACTGTATACATAAGAGGTACTCCATGTTTGTTGAATGGATGATTAAACAAGCAAATGAATTCTTTCAATGCTAACTGAACAACTACTATTTGCCAATGGCTATGCTAAGTGATATGGAGAATATAAAGACAGTAAGTCACAGTTTCAGTTCTGCCACAGAAAAATCTATTCACAGCCCCTATCATACTAGACGCTAAGTATTAACTATTATTGTTATTGGTAATAATAAAATGTCACTACAAGTTGATAATTATTGAAGCTGAGTGATGAATACATGAGGATTCATGATACCATGCTCTCTACTTTTACATAAGTCTAGAAATTTCAATAATAACTTAAAAGAATGCAGACTATTCATCAGAACTCAGACACTGTCAGTATACCTATGACTCTTAAGTTTCTTTTTGCACACTAGTAATATTGTGTCATCATTCATATGAGGGGATTACAGTGTGGACCCACTACCCTAAAGAAGATGTGCTCAGTGTTATTTTGCCAATTATGTAGTCATGCTGGGACTGACACTCCCAAACTCATCCCTGGAAGCCCTTGTGCTAGAAGCCCAAGTTTCTAGGAAGGTAGACAGGATCAGGGATACAATATGCAGAATTGATGCAAAAACTGACCAAAAGAAGACTTAAGTCATAACTCTTACTCATATAAATTTTTGAGAAAGAAAACAAAATCTAAAAGGAAACCGCTTTCTAGATGACACAACGATTCTATGCCAATATGTGTACACTTCATCACTTAAAGTGGAAAGCCAGTGCCAAGAAACATTGTCCCCTTCTAATGTATAAACAAATGTCTTCTTTCATGACATTAAGGATGCCATAGTCAAGGTACAGGAAACAACTTACCTAAGAATAAACATAAACTGTAAGAAAATATTCATCCCTTCTAGGAATCAAAGAAATGCAAATTCAATGCAACTGTGAAACACAGCCTCATATTCATTATGGTAGCAAAGTTTTATTTAAATATCATCACCACTACATGCAAAACTGTGGTGAAACTGGCATATTTTGCTATTATCAATTGGTATCATCCTTTTACAAAGCAATTTGGCAAAAGCCATACAGATATTCACATCTTTTGACTCAAATATTTTCCTTCAAGGAAACAAAAATAAAGTAATTCATCCAAATGCAAAAAGGTAAATAAACAAAGATGTTCAATAGAGTTATTCATAATAGAAAACATTTAATAATCAACAAATTTAAAGATGTATCAGTGAAACAGAAGATTAATACACTGATTGATTTTTAAGGTAATATAAAAATGTGGGAAAATGTTTATGTTAAATGAAAATATATTTCTAAATAACATATTGTAATTGCTGCAATATAAAAATGTTTTCAACAGTACAGTAATGTACAAAAATGACAAGCATTACATTAGCACAGAGTATTATGAATAAGTCTTCATTCTAAAACTTCCATTTACTGTCAGCATTAGATTCTTTTTCATTAATTTTTTCTGTATGCACTTTGACAACGAAATCTACCACAAAACGGGTAGCATGGTATTTGCAAAACTAGCTTCTGAATATATAAGGGTACTAAAATGGGAAAAAATCTGTAACCTAACATTTTGTTATTACATAGCACTTTGGAAACCAAGATTCTGTTTTTCAAATTAGGTAAGAAAAATCACTCCCTATTTTCAACAACTAAAACGATCCCTAAATAACTTTTGTCCCAAAAGCCTTCTGATTACAGCACCTCTAAGGATCACCATCTGTGAAGCTAAACACACACATGAATGCACACATGCATACAATAAGCTTACAGGCCTACACCCCAAACATGTATTACTTAGGGGAACTATGAAGAAAGTAGTGTTCTCCAGTCCCCAGTATGTAAACTGTATCACTCCATAGGACCTCTGGAAACAAGTCTTCCAAGAATTAAAGTAAGGACCAGAGAAAGAAGGTCTCTGTGGCAGACATGGCAGTACCTGTGGCTGGAAGAGGTATGCTAATACTCAATCTGTGAGATGGTTGTTAAGCAGCTTTCATCACCAGCTAGAATTTATTTCAATTGCAAGGATGAGGTGGTTCTTCAACTATCTGAAGGAGGGGAAAAACATATGACAGCAGCTGGGCTCAGCAATAAATGCTACATTTACCTTGTTAATTTCAAACTGGCTCACTGGGACACTGCCATTTAGCACATTTTCTCCAATTTCTATTAGCCTCTTCTGAATGTTTTCCACTATAGTGTCCCGGCTTTGATCAGAAAGAATCTGGCCAATCACAAAGCTACAAAAAAAAAAAAAAAAAAAAGACAGCAGTTGATTTTTTAATATCATATTTTACTAGTAAAGGAGAAGAAAGGAAGAGAAATGCCATTATATTAACATGTGGCCAAGAGCTACAGTAAGAGCTAATATGAGGGTTAATGTTGAAAAGGCAGTTACTAGTTGTTTTTTAACACCAACTCTACCGAAAGTTTGTCAGCCTTATAATGTCGGGTTTGACCCTAAACATACAGATCATTTTTTATGTGGCAGCTAATATTTTACATAAAATGTGATGAAGAAAAGCATGTGTTCCATATTTTTATGCAATTACAAAATTCACAAGGAGTTATATTCTACTCATAAGTTAAAATTTTAGAAGACAAATATTTCACTTTCCTCACAAAGCACCAAGACATTATCTCTGATATCAAGATATCATCTCCACCTGAGACAACAACCATGAGCTAGGTGAGTAGAAATATGAAGCCCTTTACATAAATTTTTTTCAAAAAACAAAGATTTCAAACTTTTCTTTCTTCAACTTCATTTTGTTGCTCAGTGTTCTCCCTTATGCTATTCCTTAAAAACTTCATGTTATTCAACCAGACCCAAAGGAAAAAGAAAAAGGAAAGGAGTAAGAAAGTCAATATTTTATCCATTTCTGAGAAAATGCAGAGCGAGCATTTGACAGCTGCATTATAATTTGTCAGAAAAAGAACCCTGACAAAAACATTTGTATAGCTTTAATTACTAATACATTTCTAACTAAAGAGAAATTTACTTCTATTATGATGCGTCTTTTCTTAGAAAACACAAAGCTGAAGAGAACACTCTAATCCACAGTCTATACAAAGTACTTTCATCTTTGGGTACATTTGGGGGCAATGAAGCATTTCAAATATTTTTACATTTGGTAAAAGGCTCACAGTGACCTATACTCAGATGGTCAACTTTGCCTAATCAAGAGTAGTTTTGCAGAACCAACTTGACAGCAAGAGGAAGACTAGAAAGCAAGTTTTTAAATGCCAACATTCAGAATATTAAAATCGATGTGAAATTTAGCTTTATAAAGAAAAAAGTTCTACTTTCAGAATTGGTCAAGGTCACAAATTAAGATGGTACATGAAGCACCTAAAAATTTTTTTTTTTTTTTTTTTGACGGAGTCTCGCTTCTTCGCCCAGGCTGGAGTGCAATGGCGCAATCTCGGCTCACTGCAACCTCCACCTCCAAGGTTCAAGAGATTCTCCTGCCTCAGCCTCCCCAGTAGCTGGGATTAGAGGTATGCGCCACCACGCCCGGCTAAATTTGTATTTTTAGTAGAGACGGGGTTTCCCCATGTTGGCCAGGCTGGTCTCCAACTCCTGACCTCAAGTAATCTGCCCAACTCAGCCTCCCAAAGTGCTGGGATTACGGGCCTGAGCCACTGTGCCCGGCCTAAAAATTCATTTTGAAATGGGTGCTTTATACATTAATATGACCCTTAAAAAAGCAGGTCTTATTATCACATTCTTCAGTCTCAGGTGCAAAGCTAGGAGGTCAATCATGATATTTACTAATTCTGAGGTACACACAGGATTTGAGAAGTAGCCCTTAAATTAACTTGGTATTAGTAAGAATCTTTTATACATAAATCATACGGGTGGGAACAAAGTCTCACTCCATGGCCCATTTTGAATCCCAGAACATTTTAAGCCATAAAATGGGAAAATCTTATCAATTATGTTCCTAAAGAGACTCTAGGAAGATTCAGGAGCACAAAACAAGGCACTTTCTAATAGTAACAATAAAGCAAAACAAACCAACATCAACAAAACCAACTCTACAAGGATCTGAAGTGTGAAGGTTTACCCTTACCATGAGTTAAAAACTCATGAGATGTATCTTACAGCAAGCATTTCTTTCTGAGCAAATTTGGCTTTTTCTAAGTTTTAATCTACCTATAAAATTCCATTCCAAATAAGAATTATTAATAAGAATGAATAATAAAAATAACAAAGAAGTGTTCTTGCGCTTGGCAGATTCATAAGCATTCTCTACATCATTCACACCTGAATTTTTAAAAGACAAACAAGAAAAGCAAAACTGAAAGCTGAACTCACTTTCCAGTGTCTTTAGCAAGATCACACCAATCTCTTCTAACTATATCTAATCCTTTGAGCTCCTGCTTGGTGACATAATTCCCGTCTGACGTTGGCTCAACAACCAGAGCAGCGTATTTCTTTTTTTTCAGCAGTAGCAGAGACTTGAAAACCCCATCAATGTCTATTTCAAGCAGTTTGTACAACTTATTCACTTCACTTTTTACCTGTGAAAATTTCAAATATTAATATTAGCTTCTCAAACATCTAACAGGGAGAAGATAAACATGTTACAGATTCCTAAGAGTTAATCTAAACAGAACTTGAAGTCATACAATATTGGAATTTTACTTGGCTTGTATGTAACATGATATTACATAGGGTATAGAGCAAAGACACTGAAAACTGCAGGGACAAAAATAGATTAAAAAAAAAAGAGAGAGAGAGAGACAATAATAGATCATCCCATGCAACCAAAGGACAGGACTGGCTAGATCAGCCCCAGGTAATATATGAAAATTATCAAACAGTCTTTGTTGAATGTAAAGACTTAATACACATGTACAGTACTTGCCTCCAAACTATTCAGTTAGTTAGTGAACAGATAGTCCAACAAGTAAATATGTGGCCAGAAATAAAGAATCAAACTTTGACTATTAAAATAATGTTTAAGATCTCCCTTAACACCTTGACTATAAGCAAACAACTACATGCTGAACAAACAAATAAAGAGTCCTCTGCTCTTTCTGACAGGGTCAAGGCACAGAACATCGCCTCCAGGGAAAATATTCAACTTTTGAAGGCCCAGTATGAGTACAATGTGCCAGGCTTGCTGTCAAGTGAAGATTACCATTCAAATTCCACATATTCCAGGAGGGAAAGATAGGAAGTTGTCAGTTTGTAAGATGGTATCTTAGTTTTAGTTCATTGGGACAATATCTTAACATAGCAAGTGTTTCTAAAACACTGTGAATTGCGATTGCAAATTGCTATTAAGAGGCTACAAATGATTATTTTAAAATGTCTCCTCCCTTGTCTTTTCAAATATATTTTAAGTAATCCTGTAAAAATTACAGTTGTGAGTGTATATGTATGTAGGTATCTATGTATAAAATGCACCTGAATCCTACCAGACACACGAATCACACAATGTAAGTACCAATGTGAACACATCTTAAACATATAACACTTAGACTGTTTTCAAAGGAAAAATGGATTTACCATTTAAAGAAAAAAATAAATACCTTTGAATTTCACCCTTGAAACAAACAGCTGGAATAGAAATTAAAAACAAGAGGGGGCCGGGTGCGGTGGCTCATGCCTATAATCCCAGCACTTGGGAGTCCAAGGCAGGTGGATCACAAGGTCAGGAGATCGAGACCATCCTGGCCAACATGGTGAAACCCCGTCTCTACTAAAAACACAAAAATTAGGGGGGCGTCATGGTGCATGCCTGTAATCCCAGCTACTCAGGAGGCTGAGGCAGTAGAATTGTTTGAACCAGGGAGTCGGAGGTTGTAATGAGCCAAGATCACGCCACTGTACTCTAGCCTGACCACAGAGCGAGATTATGTCTCAAAAAAAACCAACCAACCAAACAAACAAAAATACAACAGGATTGGGCATGGAAGCTCATGCCTGTAATCCCAGAACTTTGAGAGGCCAAGCAGGGAGGATTGCTTGAACCCAGGAGTTCAAAACCAGCCTGGGCAAAAAAAAATCTCTACAAAAAAAAAATCTTTTTTAATTAGCTGGGCATGGTGGCGAGTGCCTGTGGTCCCAGCTACTCAGGAGGCTGAGGCGGGAGGATCACTTCAGCCCAGGAAGTCAAGGCTTCAGTGAGCCCTGATCGCACCACTGCACTCAAGCCTGGGTGACAGAGTGAGACTCTGTCTCAGAAAAAAATAATAAAGAAAGAAAAATAGAAGAACTGAGAGACACCAAGTTTATTATTTTCAGAAGCACACACATTCATATATACATGAATTTATAGTGTTCCATGTAAAAAACAGAATTCACAAAAATAAGTAAAGCAGATAATTTCATAAAATTATCTCACCTTGTTTCCCAACTTAAATACTTCTTCCAGATTGGTGCTATTGGTGTTTATCATAATTGAATCTGTATCTCCATAAATAACTTCAAGATTCATCTAATGAAAAGCAAAAATTGTAAAAATTAACAAAAACACAGTGACCATTACACACAATGAAACTAAAGATTTTCCATACTACAGAAATTACAGGCTCCACAGACTTTTCAAAAGTTTATGTTAATTATTATTTATATTGTCAGGGTATACAATGGAAGATTAAGCCCCTATAAACCAGAAAGGCAAGTACCCCGACATCAAGAAAATCTCTCAAATTTTCTTAAAACAGAGAGTGGAGTGGAAGGGGAATTGTGTCTAGTTTCAACAGAAACAAAATATCAAATTAAATAACGAGAAAAAAGAGAATAAAAGACTAGGAAATGGGGTTATATTTATCCACTGTACCACATGCTTAGTGGTCATGGCAATTTAAGAAGCGGAAACATAATGGATTCTATAAATTCAAGGGCACAAATCCATATTAAATTCTTAATACAGTTGCAAACAGTATTTAGTAGAATATGAAGAGTGCCAAAAAAAATCAATCATAACAAACAACACTAGAGCACATACAGTATAAAGGCCTGGAAATAAACTCTAATTAGCACTGTTACTAATTTGCTTGAAACACTCACATATAGGCTTCAAGCAGGGGCTAGATCATATCAGTGTTGGTAAAAGAAAAAAGCTGTAATACTTTAGGAGGGATTATAAATGTAAACTAGGCAACCTAAGAAGCAATTTCCAGTCTGTTTGGGTTACAGTTTTCCTTGAATACAAAAACATTACCAGTTACGATATTTAAGAGTTTTATACAATGAAAACGCTCAACATTACCTTTTGTACCATCTCTTTCGTATGCATCAAAATCTAAATGAAACAAAAGTCAAGATTAATACATTACACAATTATAAAGACATAAATAGAAGCACATAGAGATAGGTAGCTCTCACTGATTTGCCATTTCCATGTATTTCTAAAGCTCTTGAAGGTTTTCTAACGACAGCCCTTAAAATAACAGTAACATCAATGTAATCTAAAAATAAGTTTGCCTCTATGCTGATTCTGAGCCAGAGATACGCATGCATATACATAGGTATATATCTTTAATAAACACACAATAAAGTATCTCTATAACATGGCAAAAAAGCAAACTATTCTCATTACTAATACTTAAATAGAACTGCATGCCTTAAAAAAGCTTAACAAAGCATTTCAAATCTGGCAATTCTTACTCATGGTATTCAGGATCTTAAAAAGTTAAAAAAAAAAAAAGTACACTACACTTAAAATTCTTCTCTAGACTAAATTCATTGAAGAAAGAGGGTAGATAGATTTTCACTATACTGCCTGGAGCTGCCACAGTGGCCAGTAAAAAGGTGGGGCTCAAGAAACATTCAGTGAATGAAGACCAACAAGGATAATAGCTGTTGATGGGTCTGTCCCCAGGCCCATATAGCTACAGATCAGAGATATTTAGGCTACAATATGGATGGAAATAAAAACTGATATAAATTATTTTGAGCCAGATCAGAAGTAACACATATTTTAACAGCCTCTTAAAAAATAGTAATATGACATAATTAGGACTCAGAGAGAAAGTGTGTGTGTGTGGGGGGTGTGTTTGTGGGGGTGTGTGTGTGTTTAAAATACATGTGGTAGATGCTGTGCAAGGAACACCTTGTGCATTTTCTCATTTCATTCCCCTAGATCTCCAAGGGGTGGCTACTATTAATAACCTCATTTGTTAGATGCCAAAAGACCAAGAGAAATTAGTGTCCTAGTAATGACAAAACAAGGATATGAACCCAAGCATTCTGACTCGAGTATGGGGCCTTAGTCACTCCATGCTATTGCCTCTCTGCTATCACCCATCTTTCAAAGCATCAGTCTAAAGCTGAGGTCACTTTTCCAATAGACCAAATAAAGGTTTATTTCATTCATATTTATTTCTCCTACTTCAATAGTCCTTCTTGTCAACTAAGCTCGTTTCATGGTGTCACATCTTTCTTGTCTTCCCTATTACAGAGCTTTGTAAATCCTGTCTTTAGAGTATCTTTTATATCTATCCATTACTTTCCATTTTTTATTGCCCTCTGCCCTTTATTACTATCTCCCACTTTTGTTCAGATGTTCACTGTATTAATATTATGTTCTTAGACAAGGAAGCCCTTTCTCCTGCCCTGGGGGTGGTGAATGGTGAGTTCTGATTAGGGTAAGCCAGTGGTTTTAATACCGACTGTACAGTGGAATCACCTGGGGATCTTAAAGAACCAAAAAACAAAAAACACAATACCTGGCCCCAACAGTATTCTTACATTGCAAGCTGGCTTAAGGACCACTGGACTAAGATAATCATGGCAATTCCATTCCGGAAACAGCGATCAGTTTAGGCGTGTGCATGTGAACAGAATCCTGGCCAATTAAACTTAAGGAGAATTCCTGTAGGATGCTTCTGTGAAAGGTTTTCCTTCCTGATTTGAGAGGGCAGGCGGTGGGGGACTATCTTTTTAGACTGAGGGCTGCTTGGAGCAGTGGCAACCATCACCGTGGCTATGAAGGGCCATTCCTAGGTGCAAGCTAACATGCTGAGCAGCAGGGCCGGCTGCAAGGTGGAAAGCGTCTGACTCCATGGAAATGAGGTTGTCACTGAGGATGAACCAATTCGCATCTCCATTGGCGTTAGGTCTCATCAACTCACCCTGAATTATCATTACCAATCTCCTAAATGTTTTCAATGCCTCTCTGATGCCTACAAGGTCAAGACCAAATTCTGCAACTGCACCTAAACCACTGTTACACTTGTATGGCCTGTTATTCTTTTACACAGATCCTCTTGCTGGACAGAATAAATCTCCCAGTCTTCCAACAGTTAACTGTGTACAGACTCATCTTTTCATGCCTTCACTCGTGCAGTGTGTCTCCTACCTGGAATTCCTTCCCCAGTCCTTTTCCTGTCATTGAATTTTACAACCTTCGGCTCAAATCCTTGCATGAGCTGACTGGCCCAACCCATACCCGTCTCTCTCCTCTCATCTGTGTTTGCATTATTCTACTAGTACTTGAATGATGCTTTATGTTATTAGCTCCCACCTAGCCACCCCAAACTAGACTACAAGCTCCTGGAGGTCAGACCACGTGTTGGTGGCTGAGTGCAGACTTCACTATAACAGGCACTCAAAAAACTGTTTGCCAGGTGACTAATAGGTCCTGTAGTAATCCCAATTACTTTTCCACTAGACACTAAAATTCAGCTAACATAAAAAACACTCTCCCCAACTTCATCTTCATTTTTTAACATTTACATTGCAGGGAAAGGCATTGTGGGAGAATACTTGACAATTCCTTTAGGGAAAGGGCAATAATGAGATCAACCCAAGGCAAATTAATCATAGTGAGGACAGAACTACTCATCAAGAGTCCTCTTTACCCTCTGCCTCTCACAGTTTGCTAGACTTAGCTTTCCTCATCACAATGGACAACACCATAACATAACTGTTACCTCAATAAAATACCTGAGGAGCAGATTGTCAACCTTTTACTACAACTCCACATATTCAATAACCAATTTCTTCTACTCTTGTTTCACAACATGAACCAAATCTACTACATCATCCCTGAGTGTACCTTCAATGTGAACTGGCAGCCTTCACCTTTCAGATCCATCATCCACCCCTACTCCATCCTGTCACCAACTCACAACCATTGCCATGCATAACCTGAGGACTACTACCAAAACGATTTTCTTTGGTGGCAGAAACCTTTTGGTGGATGTCTTTTTTTGCAGAAATGGTAAACTATAGATTATGCCGCAACTGCTTTTTTCACCTAGCACTTATCCTAGAGGCTATTTCAAATCCACACATAAAGAGCTGCCTTATTATTTTTTAATGACTACACAGTACCCCATTGTATAAATAGAACATAATTTATTTAACTAGTGTTCTATTAATGAACATACAAGTTGTTTCTACTCTTTACCGTTATAACCATACTTCAACAAATAATCCCTATACATGTGTAATATACAAATCTGCCAGTAACAAGACAAGTGGACGTGCTGGGTCAAAGGTTGTTACGTTTCGAAGTTTTAAAAATAAATATAACCCAATAGCTCTCTACAGAGGTTGTACTGATTTCTGTGGATCTTACCATCTTTTCAGTGGGCCTCACGAGTAGCTGATGACAATGTTCTGTCTCAGGTTCAAGGTCCTCACCACAGTTTGTCAACTCTTCAGCCCATTCTATACAAGACAACCCACAACCAGTCTGACCCCGAACCTGTCATGTTTTTTCACTAAGCAGTTCTAGATGGTGGGCATCACAGTGCCCTCTCTAGTCTAATGCTTATCCAAGTGCTAATGAGCAGAAACACTCGAAAGCTGCCCTCAAGTCCAGCCCTCAACTCAAACTGCTCACTGGGGAGGGCTCAGCTGTTAGATACCCAGGGAGCTACCAAATTCTTACTATCTGCCGGAGGCCTGGTACATGGGAGCTGTTAATAAACATTTATAGAATGCTAAGTGAATAATCCTAAGGGGTACACAGTATTATAAATCCCAACTGACAGATGAGGAAAATCAGGCTCTGAGATTTTGCCCAAGAGCTTGATCTAGAAGCTGGACTTTGTTTCATTTTCTTTTCATTATGTCCCACTACCTTCTAAAATAAAATAAAATAAAGCCTCATACCACATAAATGTTCTAGAAGCCAACAATCAAGAACTTATACATTACAGATATTTTCCCCATTGAAGAAACACATTTTAAAAAATAGCCACAAGTACCCAGAAAGGTCTACTAGACACAAGGTACCATGATTACAAGATGACCATTCATAAGTTCACTTTGAAGTGACAAGTGTAATATTAAAGCTGCCCATTCTGACAGAAAAATCACTTTATAAGTGCTAACGGCTAGAAAACAGGGCTATAAAGGCTTGCTAAATTCATTAATAAGGCAGTCTGCAGTTATCTGATTTCACAGCAACACCTGCATATTTATCTACTCATTACCAATTGGATGATGGAATTTTTTCAAGCACATTTCAAAAATCTGCCAACTTCAAGTGTAAAAAAATAAACTTTGTGGTTAATTTTTCCCTTAACAAAGTACAGCTGTTGAGAATAATTGTTCAAGATCTTACCCTGTAATGTCAACTGCAACAGAACAAAGAGTATTTAATTAGCAAATCTATCCAGTAATTCAACACCTATTATATAAAATGCCTTCGTGATTTTATTCAGGATAATTTGCTAAGAGGGTTATTACTGACATTCAGATGGAATTTAAAATTCCTACGCAAGTCGAGTCATAATAGCAGTAATGATCTCCCCAATCAGGAGACTCGGTGTCACACAAGGCTCTCTTGCAATGCAGCAGCCGATTTCCTGACTTCTTAATTCCTGGGCTCAGCTCAGTGAGAGCCCTTCATGCCGATATTTCAGTCAGCAATACATCTTTAATGGGACTCTATTAAAATAACTAGAACAAAAATGACTTTTTTTTGGTTAAAAAGAATGACAGCACTGCCATCATATCAATCATCGCAGGCTTTGCAGAACAGTGCCGTTAGGGGAAAAGAGGAGGGGGAAACAGGAAAGGGGTGGAGGTGGGGAGAGCAATAATTAAAATAATACGAAAAGGAATTTTAACCCCAGTCTGAGCTTCTGAAGGCTGGAAAAGGGTAGTGGAAACCAGAAAGGAAATTTAGATGTGTATCAAAAATTGTTTTCTAAAGAAAATAATTTGTTCATGAATACACCCACGATATGGTTTACTAAGCAGAAAGATGTTTTTTTGTGTGCCAAGGTTAACAGCAGCAGCAACCTAAGACCAACTACTACCAAGATGTGTATTTGTAGGCTCTCCTAATAAGTTCAGGATAACACCTGAGTCTTTGTATTTTGTTAAAATAGAATACTGTTGTTTTGCAAAGCATCCAAAGGTTATGAAATGTTTTTAGATGCTATTACAGACTAAAAGAGTACTTATTAATACTAAACAATAGAGAGAAAACACCAGCTTTCCACAGCTTAAAAAAAAAGTTTCAAGGTCCTACTCCAAAAACATGTCTACTATAGTATTACATATTAACGAGAAACCCACTTGGGTGTGTGATGCAGATATTAAACACAAAGGATATCCTACAAGTTAAGAAAATGTTGAGAAAGGTGAAATTCTAAACAAATAATGCACAAACAGAATGACAACTGAAATCTCAATGGCTTTAGGATTCTTCCATTATCGATTATATAAAATTAGAAATAAACTGGAAATTAAACAATACATTAGCATAACAGGGGCAGTAAAATAAATGGTTTTGAAGGCTAGGGAAGAGAAAGGCAGATGAAATATTAATATAAATATTATGATATTTGATAATCCAACCATTACCTAAGCGTTCCACATTCCAAATTTCAGCAACTGCCAAGCAGGACTGAGTGCTACTCAGTTTTCCCACTTGGTGAACAATTTATTTCATCCTTAGTCTATTAGATTGTCTTTTTCCTATTCTCTGTTATTCTTAGATTTGTGTCTTCTCTAAAAATGCTCAAGAAACATGGGCTATGGATTTAATAAGCATCGTACTTTCTGTCTTCAGTAAACACTTTTGTGATACTGGCCTACTTACTGCCTTTAAACCTTAGTTTTACTTTCTCTAAAATTGGGGTGATATTCCCACCTTGCTCCCTGAGCTAGGTAAGAATAAAAAGAACCATATGTTTAAAAAGTGCTTTGCAAAGATAAAATGTTATACAAATATTCATGGTTTTTTTTTTGTTGTTGTTGTTGTTTTTTAAAGCCTAGGGTCTGGAATCAGAGCACTTGTTTAAACTGCCAATTACCAGCTAAGTGATTTGGGACCAAGCTGGTTTCCCTTTCTAGGTCTCAACATCCTCATTTATAAAATGAAGAGGCTGAGATTCCTTGCAGATCTAAAAATCTAGAATCCAACTTTGACATGTAGAAACGTCTCTTCATTATATTTGGTTGGTTTGTCTTTCAACCACATTTACTTCTTCAATATTAGGAAAAATTAGGCACTAGTGTATCTAACAAGGATAACTAGCATTGTGAGGATATATTTCCATATTCTAGGTTGTTTTTGAGGGCTATGTGGTTGTAAAATAACTAGAAACATGTAAGTTCTCACAAGTTGTCTGGATACATCTTTATGCACTTAATGTGAGTGGGTACATTTAAAATACATAATAACATTCAACACCTGTTGAGATTTCTTTTCCACACTTAGGGAGTATATATACACATATACACATATATCAAGATTTCTCAAATTCAGTACTGTTAACATTTTAGGCTGAATAATTATTTATTATAAGGAGCTATCCTGTGTCTACTGTGGGATGTTTAGCAACATCCCTAGCCCCTACCCACTAGATTTCATCAGTAGTATGAGTGCACACATATGCCTGTGTGCTCTTCTTCTCTCCAGCTGTGAAAACTAAAATTGTGTCCAGATATTGCCAAACACTTCCTAGGAGGAGCAAAACTGCACCGGTTGAGAATCAGTGATACACACCGATGACAGCATTTTCTCTCTCCAGGCACACATTCAATTGTTGGTCCCACAAGCATTCATTATAAATCCCACCCATCTCCTCCAAACCCTTAACCAGCTCCAAAGATGATAACTGGCCCCTCCAGAAACCTTCAACCAGAACAAAGGACTGATTTCCTTTCTATCTTTTTTTTTTTGAGATGGAGTCTCGCTCTGTCGCCCAGGCTGGGAGTGCAGTGGCACGATCTCGGCTCACTGCAACCTCTACTTTCCAGGTTCAAGCAATTCTCCTGCCTCAGCCTCCCGAGTAGCTGGTATTACAGACGGGTGCCACCATGCCCCGCTAGTTTTCATATTTTTAGTAGAGACGGGGTTTCACCATGTTGGCCAGGCTGGCCTGGAACTCCCGACCTCCGGTGAGCCACCCTCCTCGGCTTCCCAAAGTGCTGGGATTACAGGCGTGAGTCATCGCGCCCGGCCCCAAATGGTTTCCTTTCTAATCCAATGAGCCCACATATGTTACACTAACTATACTGCATCTTTCCAATGTGGCACCTTTTCTGCATTCCCATGTCCTTCCTTCAGACACCCATCACTCACTTGGCCTACCTGTCTCTAGCATCACTACCTCCCAAGCCAATCTTCACACTTTGCCAGTGTTCCTTCTGTAATAAAATGTACTCCTTGAAATAAAATTCAAACCCCTGAGCCTGTCCTTGAGACTCATCTAGTTGAGGCCTATCTCATCTTCTAACACTTCCTACATGCACCTTCAATCCAGCCCTCCCAAAATATTTTAGGTTCATTAAACATGCTGTGCTTTTTTTCTTGCTTCTGTGTTTTTACATGCTGTTTCCCCAAGTGGTTAAAAATGTGAGTTGAGAAGTTAGGCTGTGTGATGATTAATCTTATGTGTCAACTTGGCTAAGTCATGGTACCCAGATATTTGGTCAAACACCAGTCTAGATGTCACTGTAAAGGTATTTTTTAAAAATGAGATTAACATTTAAATCAGTTGACTCTGAGTACAGCAGTATATCCACCACAGTGTGAGTGGGCCCCATCCAATCAGTTGATGGCCCTAAAAGAAAAAGACTGAGGTCCCTCAAGGGAGAAGGAATTCTGCTGCAGGCTGCTTTCGAACTGTAGGTGAAACATCAACTCTTCCCTGGGCTGCCAGCCTGCCCCACAGATTTCAGACTTGACAGCCTCCACAATAAATGTCACACACACACACACACACACACACACACATCACCTCTCCTATTGGCTCTGTTTCTCTGGAGAACCCTAATATAGGCTCCCTGGATTCAAAGCCTAACAGCACTGCTAATAAGCTGTGTAATGACCTCTGGCAAACAATACAACCTCTCTAACCTTCCAGTTCCTCAACTGTAAAATGGAGATAGCAACTGAAGCATCCTAATAGGGCTGCTGTGAGCATTAAATTTAACAACGTATGTACTTTGTTTTGTACGATCTCTGGGACCTAAGAGCTCAATAAATGTTAGGGGTTATTATTACCTAACACCTACTTATTTCACAAGGAACTTAATACCATCAGAAAAGCCTTCTCGAGACTCCCCAACCCAATGATATTAACGAGTATCCTAGTCCTATGTATCCCCCAAAGTACTCTGTGCATACCACAACACACCACTCTATTAAAAAAGGTAAGATTAAGAGACCATAAGCAAATTATAGGCAGAGATCATATCATGGGCATTAAACCTAACAGAATGCCTGGCACAAAGTAATAATTCAATAAATATTTATTTTTTAGGCTCGAGTAAAAGGAGGAAAACGCCTAGTGGTCCAGCTTGAGAAGAGCAAAGCCATTATCAATCAGTAAGTGCATCTCTACAACAACAGGACCCTAAAGTTGGTTACAAAAACCTTCAATGAAGCCCACACACAGTACACATTTAAATGCCCGCTCTTTCCATGCAAAAAATGAAGAGTGAATCAGTTTTGATCCCACCTTCAAACACAATGCATGTTATATAAACAAATATTCACTCAAGAGAAACAAATTTCTATTCGAATGACAAAGGCCCATTAATTATAAACTTGACTATAAGTGTACCTCTCCCATACAACTACAGTTTCCAGATAAACTGATTTTGTTTTAAATCCTTAATTTACAACCTAGACCTTCTGGTAGCTCATGTGTGAAGAATATAAAACACACTGAATAAACAACAATTTCTGAAAGGTTTCTCCTCCCAAAAAGACAAATTTAATACTATTTATGAGTATCTCTCCATTATTGCCCTACAATATGACAGGGCTACTATTTTGATACCAAAACTTAAAATACCACAAACTATGCCTTTGAATGTGTGAAAGGAAAAGTGAATTTCTTCCCTGTCTTATAACATGTTTTATAATTTCTTGTCCCCAGCATGATTATTTATTCATCCTGTGGATTCTTAAAAACCTACTTTACATGCTGACCTTTAAGAACTCAGTTTTCACCTTTAAAGAAACCTTCCTTTCACAATATTCTTATTCTCCATTCCTCTTCCAGTCTAGAAGCTCACGTCCTATATGTTTCACTTGAATTTACAAGTATTCCTGCCATTCTTGGGGTTATATCTGACACATGACAGTGGACAGCTTGTAAAGCTGGCCTTAAAGCACACTGGAACCAAATCTACTCACTGACACAAGAGCTCAATATGAGCCTATACAATCTTAAATATTATATCCCCAGTTAACAAAAAACAAAAAACCTAAGATACTAAAATTAAAACTGGAGCAGTAGGTATTAACCTAAGGTCAAGAAATCTGAAAATCCCCTGAAATTGTCAGCAAAGATTTGAATGTCTGCTTACATGCATTTT
This sequence comes from Rhinopithecus roxellana, assembly GCF_007565055.1. Lineage (NCBI taxonomy): Eukaryota > Metazoa > Chordata > Mammalia > Primates > Cercopithecidae > Rhinopithecus > Rhinopithecus roxellana. The sequence continues at coordinate 16,697,633 of NC_044555.1, forward strand.
TCTAGAAAGAAGATCCACATATTTAACCAAACCTGAAATTCTGATTTGTTTAATCATAAGTACCACTGAGGATGCTCCAACTCGCCGTAAGAATAGAACTTTCAGATTTCTTAACATTCACAATTTTCATTAAGACTAGAAACACACTCACCCAAAGGTCCTTGCCCCTTGCTTTTGAGGTGGGTGTTTTCAGCCCCTACCTACAGTTTATTTCGCTCACAGAAACATGTACATGTGAAAAGGCTCAGAGATTTGGCTCCCTGATTGACTCCTCATATAACTCATCCAGGGGGGCTAATTAAGACATGGCCAAACTATGTCCATGCTTTAGTGAATATCAGTGCTCAAGCAAGTTTCACATAACCTGATTAAAATTGACTCAAAGTGTCTTACTTCAGTAATCACTTAGACAGAATGAATTTTACATTAGTGGGATCAAGCATGCACCAGGCCTCAGTGGAAATGAAAAGGGCTTATAGTAATAGGATTTATAAACCCACCCATTAGGTTAATGGCTAAATGATTTACATGTAACTTTCTCCCCCATCCCGCCTTCCCTCACCCTTTAACTCAGTAAAAACTACGCTTGGCATTTTCCACTGCAGTGCCACACACAAAGGAAATAGCCTTTCTATTTTGGGACATTCTAATTTCTAATAATGGCTTGGGTAGCTACCATTAACTCTTTCAAAGCACAAATAATTGACTAATAAAATTAAGTATTCTATAAGGCCTAAAAGTGCTTAATTGATCATAATTGTCTATTTGAGAAGAAGGCGTCAGGCTGGCTATGCTCAGATAATGAAGTTGGGCAATTCTGAAGCACTGCAATCAGTGTAATACTTACAGCTAAAAAGGACATTAGCATTTTCTAGAATCTGTAACATTTTCTTTATAACTGAGGTCATGGGAAAATCTGACCAGAAAACTTTGAGCTCCCAGCTCCCACAAATGGCAGATTTAACAACTTGTCCCTTGTCATTACTAAGCTCCTGGTCTGAAGCTCAATTCTGGAAGAGCACACAGCTGGTAGTCTGGAGAACCTGAAGTTGGACAGTGACCAAGGTGGTGCTGCCACCATTTTGACAGAAGCATTTTGATTTCTAGAAAGCTCCTTTTTAGGATCAGTATGTGACAAAATAGTCATTGGAGTGTCCATAATTACTCTCTTCCTCAAATGAAGTGAGATGAGGGAGAACGTTTTAAGCCCTGCACCTCAGAGGGTAATTCCCTTGCTCAGTACCAGAGCTAAATACTAAATTATGCTCTATCATGACCACACTTTCTAGATGGCCTCTTAAAGCAACTCTTTATTTTTTACAAAGTGGCATCCCTTGCCCACCTCCATTGTACTATAAGTTCAACAAACAGATTCTATGAGCTAGCTATGATTAAAACACAGAGGGTTCCCACTTTATTTTTTTATTTTTATTTATTTTTTATTATTATACTTTAAGTTCTAGGGTACATGTGCACAGCGTGCAGGTTTGTTAACATATGTATACATGTGCCATGCTGGTGTGCTGCACCCGTTAACTCGTCATTTACATTAGGTGTATCTCCTAATGTTATCCCTCCCCTCTCCCTCATCCCATGACAGGCCCCGCTGTGTGATGTTCCCCACCCTGTGTCCAGGTGTTCTCATTGTTCAATTTCCACCTATGAGTGAGAACATGTGATGTTTGGTTTTCTGTCCTTGCGACAGTTTGCTCAGAATGATGGTGTCCAGCTTCATCCGTGTCCCTACAAAGGACATGAACTCACCCTTTTTTGTGGCTGCATAGTATTCCATGGTGTATATGTGCCACATTTTCTTAATCCAGTCCATCATTGATGGACATTTGGGTTGGTTCCAAGTCTTTGCTATTGTGAATAGTGCCGCAATAAACATACGTGTGCACTTTAAAAAAAAAAAAAATCTTCTTTGAGAAAGATGGTCTAGTTTTAGGGAAATGTAACTGTGTTCAACTGTCCAGAGAAACGTGTTGTAGACACATGTTCAGACATATCTTTAGAATAAATACAGTTGACCCTTGAACAATGCGGAGGTTAGGGGCACCAATCCCCTTGCAGTCAAAAATCCATGTATAACTTTTGACTCCCTTAAAACTTAACCTATTAATAGTCTACCGTTGACCAGAAACCTTGCCAATAACATAAACAGTTAATGCATTATTTTGTATGTTTATATGTATTATATACATAAAAAACTAGAGAAAAAAATGTTCTTCTTACAATATGAAGGTGGGCAATAAACTAGAAAAAAAATGATTTCTTACAATAAACTATAGAAAAAATGTTACTAAGAAAATCATAAGGAAGATAAAATATCTTTACTATTCACTAAGTCGAAGTAGACCATCATAAGGGTCTTCATCCTCATCATTTTCATGTCGAGTAGGGCTGAGGAGGAAGAGGGGCTGGTTTTGCCGACTCCAGGGTGGCAAAGGTGGAAGAACATTTATGTATTCACACAGTTCAAACTCATGTTGGTTAAGGGTCAACTATATATTTAAGAATCAATCAAATGACATATTCCCATTTATCAATCACATTTTCTCCTGTCCCATTATATTTTATACTTTCACTGGGAAGAATCCAGAGAAATTCTGAATCAAACAGAGATCAAGTTGAGAAAAGTAATTCAGGATGGAGATACAGAATATGAAGAAGCAATATAAAGGATATATGAGGTTTGGCTACTCACTGCTTTAAAAAAAGCAATCTCCTTCAGTTTTGAACTTTGTGCTTTTTTTTTTTTTTTTTTGGGAAACAGGGTCTCACTGTGTCACCCAGGCTGGAGTGCACTGGGGCAATCTTGGGTCACTGCAGCCTTGACCTCCTAGGCTAAAGCAATCCTCCCACATCAGCCTCCCAAGTAGTTGGGACTATAGGCGCACCCCACCAAGCCTGGCTATTTTTTTTTCTTAATTTTTTTGTAAAGACAGGGTCTCACTATGTTGCCTACCCTGGTCTCAAGCAATCCTCCCACCTCAGACCCCCAAAGTGCTGGGATTACAGGTGTAAGTCACTGCACCCAGCCTGTGCATTTCCACTCTCTAATTTGGTCAAGGCTCAAGAATTTGGTATGAATTATAGGAAGCACTATATTGTCTTGTCATTAGGACCTCAAGAAGAACTCATTCATTCAAACACCAACAGTATTTACTAAACTCTTCTCATATGCTAGGTGTAGGTGGTAGGGAACACAACTGTAAATGATTCAGACATGATCCCTTCTCTCTTATAGTGCATAACCCCCAGTAGAGCAGAGAACCAAATAGGCAACTGGAAAATACACACATACTACATACACACACATACATAACAGGGGCCCCTGGGGCAGGAGTAAGAGAAAAGTCCATAAAAACAGATAATGTGTAAGGGGAAGGTGAATATAGGGAATAATAGGAAAAGGAGGATGGAAGAACAGTGTTTGTGAAGATGCAAAGAACACAGGGAAACACTGAATGGTGAGTAAAAAGAAATAATTAAGTTTTAAAGAAAGTTTTAAAAAAACTTTTTTTTTTTTTTTTTTAAACAAAGGCAAAAAAAATAAAATGTATGGTTGAGGCTAGAATGTTCAGGGGAAATGGAGAGGGGGTAGGAGAGAGGCCCAATTGTGAAGGGCCTTATAAGTCACATTAAGGACTTTAAGCTGGGGAGTGGCATAAGCAGACTGGCAGTTTAAAGAGTTCTCTCTGGCTATAAAACATCTGGAGAATACTTGAGGGGGCAGTGTCCAGGGAGATGTAATGAGGCCTGAATAGCATAATTGCAGTGACACTGGAGATAGAGAATCACAGATATTTAGGAAGTGGAATCTACAGGACTTGGCACTGGGCTGGATTTGAGGCATTAGGAAGAGATAGGAGTCAAGAATGATACCCATGTTCCTGGCTTAACAACTGGGTAAACAGTGTCATCATTCGCTGAGACAGGGAATCAGGGAAGGGAAACAGGTTGGCAAGCAGAACTGCAAGGGCAGTTTTGAAACTGAATAGGATATGCCTGTGGAACATGTCAATGGAGATCACAGAGAGGCAGACAGAAAAGAAGACGTTCAGCAGAGGGGATGTAAGGAATTTCAGGTACAAGAAATTCAACGCTTAACAGAGATGCAATATATTAATATGAATAAACCAAAGTAATATCAGCATGCAGACAATAACAGAACCCTTCAAAATGCTTGGTACAGCTCACTGAAGGGGTAGCCAGAAAAAACGGAGACTAGGCAAGTTAGCACCAAAATCCATGGTAATGGTGCTAGAGTGGCAGGTGCTCCATGGTTCTCCTGATTCCTCATTCCTCCTCCAGTACCTTCTGTTCCCTTTCAGCTATCAGATCTCCATTCTTTCTGTTACTATTGGCAGGTGTCACACAAACCAGGAGCCACTAGCATATCTGATGTAGGCTGCCATAGTCAAGACAGTCAGGCACCACACAGTGACCTTTAATGAGAATGATCCTAACAGGTGGCTAGTGCTTAATACAAATAATTGTATTAAGCCTCTGAACAAGGTCAAAAAAGGAAAGCACCTTGCTTTGTCATGTGCAACCAAAACTACAAGCTGTGGCTTAACAAACAGCAGGCAAAACTTTTGCAATGGCTCCCCTCCTTGAGGCCACGTTGATAGGCTCAACAGGAAGACTGAACACCAATCAAGTCACAAGAGCCTCCTAGAGTCCTCTACACCTATATAACCACCCTTTTCACTGCCTCTCTTCTGCACTGGGGAGGAGGAAAGAGGTGGGGGTAGTTCTATTTTATGTTAAGTTTGGTGCTATTTGCTAGCAGTTACCATTTATACTTACCCAATAAAGATAAGTATACCCTTCCAGAGAAACTAAGTCATTAAGTGATGGTATTAATTGCTTTTGTCATGAACTAGATTTTATAACATCAAATGTCTCACAGTTTTCATGGACCTTTAACCTCAGAGCAAGCCACTGTTCAGACACAACAGACAGCTTTGGGTGGAAGGGGGTGGGAGGAGCCTAAACAACCTTTTCTGAAAGACAAACACCTCTATCGTGGCCCAGAAATTCCACTGGGTGGTAAGAAGCCAGGAGTCCTGTGACCTGCAGTGGGACTCCATGTGCTAATCTACAGCCTTTCTCCTTGACCTCTACATCCAAAAAAAAAAAAAAAAAAAAAACTTTCTTTCTCTTGGAGACAACTTCCTCTACTCCCATCCTCTTAAACTTTGTGACTGCAAATGGCATGGCTAGAACGAGCCACACACCACTGGCATGCCTGTAACCAGACAAAGAATCTAAGCAATAGATCAGATTCCTGTCAGCTGCAAAAGAGCCAGCATTTCAGCTGCTTCTCATTCTTTATTTTTAAATGGCAGGATGGGCTCAAGGGCATGGTGGCCTGTCACCCAAGAAGAGATTAAAGATTAAAAAAGATAAAACCAACACCACTGAGGGTATACAAACTCACAGGAGACTGGGAGTTGAAAAAGTGCTTCAGAAAAGCATATAAAACATTTATAAACCAGTTATAAGTGTGTTTCTCTTAGTGACATGGTAGAAGGAAATTGATTACGGGAGCAAGAGAAGAATCAAACCAGCTACAGATCAGTTCCTAGTCAATGGGACTAACAGACGAATTCTTCTGCTACTAATTTTTAAAATACTTACTTTCAGAACCCAGAGCATTAAAACATTGGAATGTGCTCTCAACGATCAAGTTTCCTAGTCAATCGGTCCTCCAAACCAAAGAGCATGTAAAATTAAATGTAAGTCAATAAAATTTAAAGAATATGGTTAGGAAGAACTTACCTATGTAGAATACAAAATGTGATTTCTTTTTTCCCCTATACCACTACCATCACCGCCAGATAATTCTCAACTAATTCTTACAAACTGAAGACCAACTTGGATTTTGATGTATAAACTGCTTTTGACGATATTTCATTTTAAACAGATAAACACTTTAAAAAAAAAATGCAAGCCGAAGACACCCTTTTGAGAAACTAAGAAAACAGATGTGGAAGCCATTTGTTTAGATGAAGAGGAATTTTCGCTTTTATAGGAATACAATGATTCATGAAGAGGAAAAAAGTCTGTCATCAAGTTTACTTCAATAGATACTCTTGGGTTTGAGGCAGCTTTCTAAATATGGCCATTGCTTTTCTTCACATCTCATCTCTCCTGAAATATCTCAAACTACCACTAACAAACATTACTTTTATTGTCTTTATTCTTTTACATTTTCTGCTTAGTTAATATATTGTGCAGGGGAAAAACCACAACTCTGGTACTACAGCATTACATACTTGCTTTTATTGCTTAGGTAGCGGCACAAAATACCTACTGCTTTGGTGATCTATCACAAATATGTCAGCTTTAGAATATCACAACAATAGGAATACAAGAAACCCTAACAATAACTTTTTAAATAACAGTTCTCCTCAACCCCAAAATGATAGAATAAGAGAATAGGGAAGTCTTCCCAAGAAATCCTAACAAAGAGAAAAATCACCTTTCTTGGTTTGTGTTTACTGGAGATGCTAAGAAGAATTAAACAGGGAAGGCCAGGCGCGGTGACTCACGCCTGTAATCCCAGCACTGTGGGAGGCCAAGGTGGGCGAATCACCTGAGGTCAAGAGTTTGAGACCAGCCTGGCCAACATGGTGAAACTCCATCTCTACTTAGAAATACAAAAATTAGCCAGGTGTGGTGGCACACACCTATAGTCCTAGCTACTCAGGAGGCTGGGGCAGGAGAATCGTTTGAACCCGGGAGGTGGAAGTTGCAGTGAGCCGAGATCACGTCACTGCACTCCAGCCGCCTGGGCAATAGAGAGAGAGAGAGAGACTCAATCTCAAAAAAAAAAAAAAAAAAAAAAAAAAGAAAAAGACACAAAAGGGCATTAGGAAGGGCAACAGGTCTCTTCTGAGGGGATGACGGGGTTCATCCACCCACAATCAAGAGACTGTCTTCGGATGGGCATGGTAGCTCACGCCTGTAATCCCGGGAATTTGGGAGACTGGCGCAGGCAGATCACCTGAGGTCAGGAGTTCAAGACCAGCCTGGCCAACATGGTGAAACCCCATTTCTACTAAAAATACAAAAATTAGCCGGGCATGGTGGTGGGCACCGGTAATCCCAGCTACTCCGGAAGCTGAGGCAGGAGAACTGCTTGAATCTGGGAGGCAGAGGTTGCAGTGAGCAGAGATGGCGCCACTGTACTCTAACCTGGGCAACAGAGTGAGACTCTGTCTCAAAACAAAACAAAACAAAACAAAACAAAAAAGAGGCTCTCTTCATATAACAACCCTCCTATGACTAGCACCAGAGTTCACACAATTCTCTTGTGATTTCACTATACTCGCCCACATTTTTGTGAACAACCCCTTCATCAAATCCTATTAATCCCAGTGTCATCTCTTTCCTGCCAGGATCCTGACTGACAGACCAAATAAATTTTAAAACAAACAAAAAAAAGCAGTTTTGAAATGTCTTGCTTCAAACCTCATCCTCCTGAAAGTAGACTCACATGAAGCAACACCTTTTGAAAATCTAGGCCTTTTTTTTTTTTTGAGAGGGAGTCTATCTCTTGTCATTCAGGCTGGAGTAAAATGGCGCGATCTTGGCTCACTGCAACCTCTGCCTCCTGGGTTCAAGTCATTCTCCTGCCTCAGCCTTCCAGTAGCTGGGATTATAGGCACCTGCCACCATACCCAGTTAATTTTTGTATTTTTAGTAGAGACGGGGTTTCACCATGGTTCCCAGGCTGGTCTCGAACTCCTGACCTCAGGCGATCCACCCGCCTCGGCCTCCCAAAGTGCTGGGATTACAGAAAATCTAGGCTTTTAAGACTTGTAAATAAGAAGATATGCTGTGAACTTTCTTTAAAGAGCAAGCCTTTGATATCTCTCTTTGACCATGACATATTAATAATGCTCAAATTTAAATTTCCGTTAGCCCAACTTTATCCCAAAGAGAAAGAAAAATAGTAGAAGAATATCTCCACCTTATGATCTTGACAATTTTGGAAATTACTATATTATTAATATATGTTAATTTACATAGTTATAATTCCATGTATATTATTTAAGTCTCTAATTACACTGCACATTAACACTGAGGACCAGGACTGTGTCTTAACATTTGTTTTCCTCATACTAAATCATGCCTTGCAACAGCTCCTTTAACAGAGGATATATTTGAAAAATAATTTCTTGACAGTTGGAAAATAGTACCAACAGTAAAAGAACATAAGCAGGAAAGTTAGCCCCAAGAGATATGCTTGGTTACTTTGGTATTTTCTTATTTGGCAAGCCTTATCAAATGATTCTGCCACCAGAAGAAAAATAAAAGCCTCACTGTTAGGTGAATATAAAATTTTAGGAAAACAGCTGTATAACCATCAAGATTATTTTCCACAAGTAGCCAACATGAAACAGAATTTACAACAGAGGCAGGAAGAAGAGTAGGTGTAGTTAGAATAGAAGGAAATGAGGAGGCTCAACAAGAATTAATTACTGGTAATTACACATGCTACAGCCTCTCTTCTTTCTCCACCCTCTAGCTAATCAACAGTGGGAACAGATGTGGTCTGTGGTATTGGGGAGGGGGGTGCTTAACAGCTGTTTGGAGAACATGCCATTAAAAAGCAGCCTTGTCCACAGAAACCCAAGAGTTTTAGTGTTTGAAAGAAAAGAGGTAATGAATAATGACCACAGTCTTACTCTGAACTTCAGCTCATTCAGGCCAACCATAAAAAAAAAGTCTTTCTCCTGATTTCTAATAAACTATGGCAGTAGCTTTGATATTTTCTGTTATAAGAGTACCTCAATATTTCAATATTTGAATCTATTTCACATATCTCACCCAAGTAGTCCCAAAACCAGTATAAAAATTCAACTTTATTGAGTAAATATTCAATAAATCTTAACTATGATAATGATTATCACAAGAAACACTCTAAAACTCCTCCTATAGAGAATACCAAATTAGGATGAAATAATCCTAAATTTGCTAAACCATCTTTTTGGACATTTTTTCGTGGATAAGAACTCCATGCAACATGGAACTCGGAACATCCGAGCTTACTTCTTATAAAATCTGAAGCATGTGGCATACTGTCAATGCATATAATCATTCCTAAAAAATAAAAAAACAAACCAAGTTTCAGAGATAAATCAAAAAAACAATACAACAGGCTGGGCGCGGTGGCTCATGCCTGTAATCCCAGCACTTTGGGATGCCAAGGCGGGTGGATCATGAGGTTAGGAGTTCAAGACGATCCTGGCCTGCATGGTGAAACTCCATCTCTACTAAAAATACAAAAATTAGCTGGGTGTGGTGGCCCACACCTGTAATCCCAGCTACTCGGGAGGCTGAGGCAGGAGAATCGCTTGAACAGGGAGGCGGAGGTTGCAGTGAGCTGAGATCGTGCCATTGCACTCCAGCCTGGGCAACAGGGCAAGACTCCATCTCCAAACAACAACAACAAAAAACACAATCAAGGCTTTAACAGTTTAGGGTACTCATAGAACAAAAGTTCCAACATGTTTGTGCTTCCTCCAAAGTCTAATGACTACCAGTTGGGCAGGGTCAGTGACATCTCCTACCTCATCTAGGATACCTCCAAGTTTCAAGGAATGAGGATAGGCGAAACAGGTCTGGCTTCCAGAATTCATAGTTGACTGCTACTTATGATCTGAAACCCTTACGCTGGAATAGCAGAGAAGATTTTTGTCTTCGGAACCATTTAGGCTCCAAAAGGCTGTATAATAAGTCCATTTGTTCACAAATCCAAAGCAGTGCTCAATAAATGATTATGCCACCGATTGATAGTAAGCATATTGCCCGCTTTTGCTGAAATGTGCAACTGTGTTAGAACCTCTGAAAGTTCTTGAGTAGCTTAACAACTGCAAGTCTTTCTTAGGTTAAATGTTTTATATATATATATATATATATATATATATATATATATATATATATATATATATATACACACACACACACATAAAAATAAATAAGTGGGGGGCTGCATATACACGTAAAATGAGTGTACATATTCATATACATTTGCAGGATATGACACTAATTTCTCATATCTAATCTTATTAAACTGAACTTGCATATTCTCAATTTTACTTCTGTGTATTTTTGGGGCAACTTCAAAAATTTCATTCAGTTTCAGTATATGTAAATTGCACAAAACTATGATTCAATCCTGTCGGGGATAATTAGAGAAAGATGAAGCTGCAGTTGAGAATAGGAAAGGAAGGTAAAAGCTAATGTTGGAACAGAAATAAAGATTTTTAGAATGAAGCCACACTCTGATGGCATCTAAGTCAGCAGGAGGGGGCAGGATGTGAGTGGGGAGCTCCAGGGAGATGGACGTCAACAATTTCTCCATTTAAAAATCAGAAAGGCAACGAACAGTGCCAAAGAAAATTAGCCATAGTGGAGGAGGAGAAATGTCTCAGAGCACGCTTATCTGCAACAAAGCCAATTTTCTCTTAAGGGATAGTAAATGAAAAAGAAAATGGATCCCTTATTACTAAATAAAAGAATATAAAGGGTCATTTGTATTACGTTGAGAAGATTTAAATGAATGTAAATACTGTTTGTTCTTAAGAATTTCCATAGACACACCCTAAACTTCAAACCTCCTGCAACTATAGTTTCTATGAAGTCTAAAGTTCTGAGTTAATTTCTACATCTAACCACAGTTTTCAGGAACCTCTTCCTCCTGAAGAGTAAAGGACTATACCTTTCCTTTGCAATTCACCAGGATAAAGCTATTCTTTTTGGTGTACTCTGCAAACCCACCTTTAGATCCTGAGAAATAATTCTAATTATCTGCAAAAGAGTACGTAAGAAAGTTTAAATTAATCCTTCATCCTGAATTATGCTGCTTTTCTGCATCAGCAAAGACATATTACCATGCAAAATAATGAGCTTTTTTTCTTGATAGAGAATATATTTGGGAGAGAAATGGGAGTTTCTGGCAAAAAATAAAGGATTCATTACTTCAGCTTTAAATGTAAATTTGGCACTCAGCGGCTTGCAAGTTAGGACAGTTTTCCTTACACAAGATAAGATGAATTATATTTTATTCCTTAGTTCTTAACAAGAGTCACTTCCTTAGACATACCTAACCCTTAAACAAAGGCTGTTCTTTGTCATAGCTAGGGAAATGTTTTTATTACTGATGTTCTTTAAATACGAATAAAAATCTCTTTTCCATACTCATGCTTATAACAAGCTGTTACTTCAGCAAAGAAGATCTAAAATGAATATAGAAAAAAGGGGACTATTTGCTTTCTCTGTGAACATTACATGTATCACCCGACCTAACGGAAAGGCCTTAAAAAAAAAATCCATGAACACAGGCCCTTTCCATGTATTTGTGTCTTCAATTTCTTTCATCAATATTTTATGGCTTATAATGTATAGGTCTTCTACCACCCTGGCTTAATTTAATCCTAAGTATTTTATTCTTTTTAATGCCACTGCAAATGAGATTTCTCTTAATACCTTTTTTCAGATAGTTTATTGTTAGTGTATAGAAATAACTGAGTTTTGTATGTTGATTTTGTATCCTCCAAATTTACGGAATTCACTCATTAGGTCTAACAGTTCTTTGGTGGAGTCTTTAGCGTTTTCTATATATAAGATCATGTCATCTGCAAACATTTAACTTCTTCCTTTCTGATTTGCATGCCTTTTACTTTTTTCTCTTGCCTAACTGCTCTGCCTAGGACTTCCACTACTATGTAGAATAGAAGTAGTAAAAGTGGGCATCCTTATCTTGTTCCCAATCTTAGATGAAAAGATTTCCACTTTTCACTGTTGTGTATGATGTTAGCTGTGGGCTTGTCACACATGGCCTTTATTTTGTTGAGGTACTTTCTTTCCATATCTAATCTGTTGAGGGGTTTTATCATGAAAGGATATTGAATTTTGTCAAATGCTTTTTCTGCATCTATTATCATATGATTTTTATCTTTCATTCTGCTAATGTGGTGTATCACATTTACTGACTTGCATACGTTGAAACATTCTTATACACCAGGGATAAATCCCATTTGATTATGATGTATGATTCTTGTAATGCCCTGTTAAATTCGGTTTGCTAGTAGTATTTTATTGGGGATTTTTGCATCTGTGTTCATCAGGGATACTGGCCTGTAATTTAATTTTCTTGTAGCATCCTTATCTGGCTTTAGTGTCAGGTTAATGCTGGCCTCATAAAATGAATTATCATCTTTAAAATGAAAATTAATGTTGTTAAAGTATCCATACTCCCCAAAGCAATCTATGGATTCAATGTCATTCCTATCAAAATTCCAATGGCATTTTTCACAGAAATAGAAAAAACAATCCTAAAACTTGCATGGAACCACAACAAAAGACCCCAAATAGCCAAAGTAATCTTAAGAAAGAACAAAGCTGGAGGCATCGCACTCCCTGATTTCAAACTGTATTACAAAACTATGGTAACCAAAACAATATGGTACTGGCATAAAAACAGATACAAAGACCAATAGAACAGAACAGAGAACCCAGAAATAAACCCTTGCATACATGGTCAACCAATATTTGACAAGAGGGTCAAGAACTCACAATGGGGAAAGAAAAGTCTCCTCAATAAATGGTACTGGGAATACTAGATATCCACATACGAAAGAATAAAATTAAATCCTTGTCTCATACTATATGCAAAAATTAACTCAAAATGGATCTAAAACTTAAATGTAAGACTGGAAACCATAAACTCCTAGAAGAAAATATAGGGAAAAAAAGCTCCCTGACATTGGTCTTGGCAATGATTTTTTTAGATGACACCAAAAGCACAGGCAACAACAGCAAAAATAAATAAGTAGGACCGCAACAAACTAAAAAGAAAGCAATCAACAAAACAAAAAGACAACCTACAAAAATGAGAGAAAATATTTGCAAACCATTTATCTGATTAAGGGGTTAATATCTGAAACATACAAGAAACCTACACAACTCAATAGCAAAAAAACAAACAACCAGATTAAAAAATGGCCTGTAATTCCAGCTACTCAGAAGGCTAACGTAGGAGGATCACTTGAGGCCAGGAGTTCAAGACCAGCCTGGGCAACACAGCAAGACTCTGTCTTTAAAAAAGAAATTAGGGAGACTGAGGTGGGTGGATCACTTGAGCTCTGGAGTTCAAGACCAGCCTGGGCAACATGGCAAAACCTGGCAAAACCCCATCTTTACAAAAAATTAGAAGGGCATGGTGGCACATGCCTATTCCTATAGTCCTAGCTACTGGGGTGGCTGAGGTGGGAGGATCTCCTGAGCCTGGGAGGTAGAGACTGCAGTGAGCCCTGACTATGCCACTATACTCCAGCCTGGGCCACAGGTGAGGCCATCTCAAAAAAAAAAAAAAAATTAGCCAGGCCTGATGATGATGATGCACACCTACAGTCCTAGCTACTTGGGAGGCTGAGGTGGGAGGATCACTTGAGCCCAGGAGTTTGAGGCTGCAGTGAGCTATGATTGTGCCATTGCACTACAGCCTAGGCAACAGAATGAGATCCTGTCCCTAAAAATAAAATAAAATAAAAATAAAAAATAAAAATAAATGGGCAAAGGACCTGAATAGATATTTTTCCAAAGAAGACACAGAAACGGCCAACAGGTGTATGAAAAGGTACTCAACATCACTAATCATCAGAGACACACAAATCACAACCACAATGACGTATCACCTCACATCTGTTAGGATAACTATATACAACACATGTTTACAAGGCTGTGAAGAGAAAGAACCCTTGTACGCTGTTGGTGGCAATGTAAACTGGGATAGCCATTATGGAAAGCAGTATAGAGGTTCCCCAAAAAATTACATCCAAAGGAAATGAAATCAGCTATCTTGAAGAGGTTTATCTGTATGCCCATGTTCACTGCAGCATTATTCACAATGGCCAAGATATGGAAACAACCTAAGTGTCCGCTGAGGGATAAACGGTTGAACAAAATGCGGAACATATACACACATACAAAATGGAATGTATTATTTGGCCATAAAAAAGGAAATCCTGCCATTTGCAACAACATGGATGAACCTGGAGGACATTATGCTAAGTGAAATAAGCCAGCCACAGAAAAACAAATGCTGTATGATGTAACTTATATGTGGAATCTAAAACCATTGAACTCATAGAAGCAGAGAGTAGAAGAGTGGTTATCAGGGTCTGTCTGGGAAGTGGAAGAAATGAGAAGACGTTGGCCAAAGGAGATGAACTTTCAGTTATAAGATGAACAAGTTCTGGGTATCTATTGTACAGCATGCATAGTGATGGATGTGCTAATTAATTTGGTTGTGGTAATCACTGCACAATGTATATGCGTATCAAATCATCACACTGTACACCTTTAATAAATAATCTTTGTCAATTAAATTTTTTTTTTAAAAAGTTGCCCTTGAATATTGTCTGACTTTGCAAGAAAGTAATGACTTTTAAAAGTGAAAAAGGGATTAAACATACAATCAAACATACAGAATCACACTAATGTAACAACTGCCAGTATTTGTGGTACTCTGCTCTTGTTTTTTGTAAAACGCAATCATTTTTTCGAAATTCACACAATTTTCTTCATCTATCTAGAATTTAGTATGTATCCAGATATACCTCTGTCCTACAAAGCTCCAATTCCGTCCTTCACCATGGAATAGTGCTGGTCACCCCCAATAAATATGCCTCTCCATTATATTCAGCCACTCATGAGACCATTTTTACACAGGCAAGGATCAAAGGGGTTTCTCTGGATGTTTTGTCCCAGTTAAACTGAATACATTATAGGATACTACATCCTTAAAACCTCAAGTTCCCTGAATCACTCATGGCAAAAATACAGTCTTTGGATGTTAGTCTGTATTTTTCCTTTCATTCTGTACAATGTGAATATATAAGCAGAAAGAGAAAAAGGAAATTTATTATCTTACTGAATTAACTTGTAACACTTAAGAACCTAACAAGTGATAACTCATTTTTAATATCAGCTATACATTTGAGAGATTCTCCAATTGTCAAGTGCCTTTTCAAACTCAACTCCCTAACTAATATTTTATCTGAGTAAGACTGACCTGAATTGTTGCATCATGAAATCTTAATTTGGTGAATCATCTTAAGATTACTGTCAGTTGGTCGCTTCTCCTTATATGATAACTAAGTGTTTTCTGTTTAGTGCAGAACAGTGTACCTGCACCTATCTTTTCTACGGCACTTCAGTGGACATTTTTATTATTATGTTAGTGTCTACTTCAATTCCCACTGCTGCTTACCTGTGAGACCTATAACTTAGGAGGCGCTAAGAAAATAAAAGGTTTGTGTGATGTTTTATTTTTATTTATTTATTTTTTGAGACAGAGTTTAGCTCTGTTGCTCAGGCTAGAGTGCAGTGGCCCAATCTCGGCTCACTGCAGCCTCTGCCTCCTGGATTCAAGTGATTCTCCCACCTCAGACTCCTGAGTAGCTGGGACTACAGGCGCACGCCGCCACACCTGGCTCATTTTCTGTATTTTAGTAGAGACGAAGTTTCGCCATATTGGCCAGGCTGGTCTCGAACTTCTGACCTCAGGTGATCAGCCTGCCTCAGCCTCCCAGTTTTACGTATATTTAAAAAAATATACGTAAAACAGTATTTTACGTCATCTAGGCAGGCTCAGTGGATCTATTTAGACATATAAATCTTGGCCAGGCACAGTGGCTCATGCCTGTAATCCCAGCACTTTGGGAGGCTGAGGAGGGAGAATCATGAGGTTAGGAGTTCGAGACCAGACTGGCCAACATGGTGAAATCCCATGTCTACTAAAAATACAAAAATTAGCTGGGTGTGCTGGCTTGCACCTGTAATCCCAGCTACTCAGGAAGCTGAGGCATGAGAATCACTTGAACCCTGGAGGCGGAGGTTGCAGTGAGCTGAGATTGCACTAGCTTGGGTGACAGAGTGAGACTCCGCCAGCTTGGGTGACAGAGTGAGACTCCATCGCAAAAAAAAAAAAAAAAAAAAAAAAAAAATATATATATATATATATATATATATAAATCTTGCAGATAACATGATAAATGAGAGAATTATTTGATTATCTTTCCCCAAAAAACTAAGCAGAAATTAGATTTCTAGAACAACGCTTTCTAATAGTACTTCCTACAATGATGGAAATGTTCTATATCTGTACTAACTGTAGTCACTAGCCACATAATGGCTATTGAGCACTTGAAATGTGGCTAGTGTGACTTAGAAACTGAATTTTTATTTGACTTTAATTTATTTAAATAGTCACCTGTGGCTAGTGGCTACCATACTGGACAGTGCAGAATCAGAACACTGATATCTGCACAAGTAATGTAAGGAAAACTGTTATTAATTGGGATATATTTTACAAATGGTGTGGAGACTAAAAAATGGTTGAGAATGGCCTGGTATTTTTATTAGCCTAAAAAAAAGAAATAAATCAAGAAAAGACTTTAAAGATCAAGTTGGTGTTAAGAATTCTTAGAAGCACAGTCTAAAATTTCACAAAGCAATTAAATTTGTCCATAAAAGAAGGTATTTTGTTTGGCAGTCTGAAGGGGGAAAATAGATTTTCCTATTTCTCCGGCCAAAAATTTACAGTACAAAAGAGTGTAGGTAAGGTTATGGTTGACTAGAAAGCAGAAATGGTTACCAACATATCTACACATTATATATTGCACTTGTGAAATTTAGGTAACTCAAGTGACAGGGCTCTGTGAAAAAACTACAAAGCACTACACACATATATCACTATGTACTTTCACTACTGCTATTATTGTTATGGTTCTTGCCTCCAAGGAACTTGCAAACAGGTACCTGCCAAGGCTTTGCTGGCTGACCATAGGTTTTGGTGGATATATGGACAGTGATACCATTTTATTTGTACTGAAAACATGACAACCGTGGCTATCATTGGGTCTTAACATCATTTACTTTTTTTAACAGTAAACTGAGTAGTACTTTAACCCAAATTGTGGACCACTGGTGTACAGACAATAATTGAAGGAACAATATAAGAATCTAGTACGTGAAAATGGCTCACAATTCCAATGTTTGGGTCTCTATTAGACCTCAAGGCATGTGATTCATCCCTGAAGGCATGTTCCCTGGATCTTTTAAAGAGAATTATAGTATCTCCCCTCATTAAACAACAACAAAAATGAAACATGTATGCTTGGGTTCCAGGACTTTCTAGGTTTAAGTTTAGCTATTTACTACGTTTTCAAATAAATTCGTTTTACCTTATTAAGACAGATTAGCCTCTCCTGTGGAAACACGGTAGCAGTGGGGACTGATTTAGTAAGGGTTTGGCATCATAACTCATATAAAAAACAGAAGTCAAATCTTCCATTACCACTGGAACAGAATAAAACTATATTATTGGCAGTACATGGGGACAACTCTAAGGGACTCAAACACTTCCTCCACACCATGGATGTAAGGGGGAAAAAAAGGTTTTACCCTCTGAGGGTAAAACCCACTTGCACAATGGCTAAGGTAGCACTCTGTTGAAATCAACCAAGAGACTCTCTAAAGGTGTTTACCTAAGCTCAGAATTTGGAAGCCTCTACGTGTTTCCAAAGGTGATATAAGTTTAATCTTAGGAAGCAGGCCTGGAATGTGCTTGTCATTTAGTGAACTGTATTGTAGCTTGGTTTGAAAAAGATTGTGTGAACAAAGGAAAATGGTCAGCATAAAAATAAGTCGAAAGACCCAGACAGTGGCAAGCTTTATTGCTCAGCACTACTTAGGGAAAACCCAAATAGTCTCTGTGGCAGGTGTGTCCTAATCATGGATTATCTATCCAAGTCCCTTTGTTTTGATTCCATTCTCACCAAGCAACCTTGTGATTGTAATTTGGCTTCCCATGTGGGTTGTCTATAAAGAGAAAATGCACTAATCTCTCAGTTCGACCTCACCAGTCTAATTAACAGCTGTAGTTCTCATTTCAGATGAACAAATTGGCATTAGGGCAAGTACATGTGAGTCTGACCATCCACAGTGTGCTAACAGGGTTGGATTTCTGAGCTTCTAAGAATATAAGCTCCTCAATCACCACTGAACCTCCTGTGCCTAGAACAGTGCATGGTTCCTGACAGCTACTCAGTAAATACCAGGCTGAGATCCAGAGACCTAAGATGACTTCTTCTAGCATTTTTCAATTCAAATTACAATATATACTAAAATTGGCATAAATGCTCAGTATAAAAGGATCAGAAAATGGATTCCACTACAAATAAAATATTTAAGTACCATAGCATTAATATGACCTAATGCTGATTTACTTGATACAATACACCATTAAGCAATTAGAAATGCTTTGTTTTTAGGCCTAAAACATCATTTTCTCTTGAAAAACTTCCCCATGACAAGCAAAAGCATTCAAAATCATTCAGAAGCTTAACATATTCAGTATTCAAAATGTTCGTTTTTTTGAAAAGCTCGCTTTTTAAAGTGTAAAAATTTCTCCCACTGAAAATATTTTGAAAAGAGCTAACCCGACATTTCTCTTTTTCACCTTTCCCTAACTCTGTAATTTACTCTAATATCCAGTGGGGTTATTCTGTATCATATCCAATAAAGGCAACAATGAATAAACAGTGCTGCTCAATTATCCAGTTCCACATTTTCATTATAGCAAAGCATGTCTGGCTTTGCTAGAATGTCACAAAACCAAAACCCAGAGATTCCATCTTCAGCATTGGGCAAAAATAGCCTCTTACAGAAAACAATGATAACCTCCAGACAATGTAAAAAGCCACTATCTGAAGGCACTGGAGCGCAACAAAAAACCTGCCCAAAATGGAGGGATGCCTACAAGTGGTAAAAAGGAAAGGCACCAGGCAACATGCCCATTTCTTCTGGCTTGAAGAGCCAGAAGACAGAGTTCAGGGTGACTACCATCGCTGGAAAAAAAGAAAAGACACAAATTACCAACATCAGCAATGAGAGATGACACCATTACCAATTCTAGATATCAAAAGGACAAAAAGGGAATGTTATTTAAAAATTTCGTGCCAATAAATCAGACAAATTTCTTGAAAGACACAACTATTATACTAAAGCTCACTCAAGAAGAAACAGACAACCTGAATGTCTGTCAAAGAAATTGAATTTGTAGTTAAAAAGTTTTAAACAAATAAAAGTCCAGGCCCAAATAGTTTCAGTGGTGAATTACTCCAAATATTTAAGGACAAAATAATACCATTTCTACACAAACGCTCCCAGAAAATGGAAGAGGAAGGAATATTTCTCAATACATTGTGAGGGCAGCATTACCCTGGTCTGACCAAGACTTACAAAGATATTACAAGAAAAGAAAATTTCAGACCAATATTCCTCATAAACATATATGTAAAAATTCTAAACGTTTTAGTAACTAAAAATTCAAAAATAAAGTATTCATAGACCATGACCAAGTGGGGTTTACCCCAGAAATGCAAGGTTGACTTAACACCTGAAGAAGCAATCATTATAAATCACCATATTAACAAACTAAAAAATAAAACAGAAAAAAACAAGAAAAATCTTATGATCATTTCAACAGACATAGAAAAAGCATTTGAAAAAAATCCAACACTCATTACTGGTTTTAAAAAACTCTCAAGAAAGTAGAACAAAAAGGTATTTCCTCAACTTGAAAAAGGATATATAAGAAAAATCTTCAGCTGACAACATACTTAATGCTGAAAGACTGAATGTTTTCCCCCTAATATCAGAAACAAGATAAGGATTTTTGATCTCACCACTTCTATTCAACAGGATACTGGACCAACATGCATTGGCTTCACTGGTGAATTCTACCAAACATTTAAAGAACAGCATCTCAAATTCTTCCAAAAGTGAAGAGGAAGGAACCATTCCAACCTCATTTTACAAGGCCAGCATTACCTTGATACCAAAGCTAATCAAAGATATGAAAAGAAAAAGAAAACTATAGGCCGATCTCCTGATGAACACAGATATAAAAATCCTCAATAAAATACTAACAAACCAAATTCAACAGCACATTAAAGGGATCATATACCAAGATCAAGTGGAATATAATAATAACCACAAATACATATTGTGGTAAGGTGGTGAAATGCTGTAGAAAGAGCTCAAGCTATGTCAGATTGAACTACAAGAAATGGCTGATATTCAACCATTTTTGCTCTTAAAAAAAGATGGCAATTATATATGTTACAACCATTAGTAGGGTTTGGACACAGACTGGAGCCAAAATGACTGCATTTGAATCCTGGCTCTACTCATTATTGGTTGTGTGACTTTGTGTATGTTACATAACCTCAGTTTTCTCAACTGTAACGTGGGTATACAGCAGTACCTACTTCATAGGCTTGTTCTGAGGAGTTAATGAGTTAACATATATAAAGCCTCTAGAACAGTGCCTGGCTCATGGTAAAACTAGGTCAGTGTGAGCTATTATGCATTAAATCCTGGCTCTGGCACTTCCTTTTTTAGTGACCTTAACAAAGTTCTTCAACCTGTTTCCTCAAATGGTAAAATGCAGAGGTTGAATTTGACTACCTAGAAAGTCAGGACCAGTTCTTAAATTATATTATTGTAAAAATGTAAAAGCAGAAGACAAAAGCCATACTACATGAACAAAACAATATCATTTGCTAAATGATTGTCTGAGGTCATTCTTTAGTTTCTCTTGGAACTCACACATGGACCTCAAGGTTAGAAATCAATGTCTAGGCCAGGCGCGGTGGCTCACACCTGTAATCCCAGCACTTTGGGAGGCTGAGGCAGGTGGATCACGAGGTCAGGAGCTCGAGACTAGCCTGGCCAAGGTGGTGAAACACTGTCTCTACTAAAAATACAAAAATTAGCTGGGTGTGGTGGTGGGCGCCTATAATCCCAACTACTCGGGAGGCTGAGGCAGGAGAATCACTTGAACCCGGGAGGCGGAGGTTGCAGAGAGCCAAGATGGTGCCACTGCACTCCAGCCTGGGTGACAAAGTGAGACTCCATTTCAAAAAAAAAAAAAAAAAAAAGAAAGAAAGAAATCAATGTCTAATCACTTCCTGGATTGAAATCAATTAGCTAAATCAGTAGTGTCCAGTAAAATGGCTTCCTATCTCATTTTTATAGCAAACTACTTCATCTCCAGTCATTCCAAGAAGTTCAACAGATATAAGTGTTATTTGTTTAAATCCAACAATGTGCTGAGTGCCAAGAACATTTACATGCTGAGTATGGAGTAACATCACAAAGCAGTTAAAATGATAAATGTCAACCCAGAGCCAACCACCTCGGTTCAAATCCTAATTCCATTGTTACATCTGTGACCTTAGGTGAGCAATTTAACCTCTCTATAGCTGCTTTCCTCTTCTGTAAAAAAAAAAATAATAATAATATCACAGGGTTTCTATGAGGATTAAGTAATGTATGTAAAATACTTAGGATAGTGCCCAGGGCATAGGGAAAAAAACCCATATTAGCTAGAACAAAGTCAGATGATTTTTCAAAAGCTCTCAAAATCAAATTAATTTTAGCATATTTTAGTTCAGCAAATAAGGGTTGGCCATCCAACATGCTAAGGATGCCTCTCAAGATCAAGTAGCTCATGCCTGTAATCCCATCACTTTGGGAGGCCAAGGTGGGCGGATCACTTGAGGTGAGGAGTTCGAGACCAGTCTGGCCAACATGGTGAAACTCCATCTCTACTAAAAATACAAAGATTAGCCAGGCATGGTGGTGGGCACCCGTAGTCCCAGCTACTCAGGAGGCTGGGGCAGGAGAATCGTTTGAACCTGGGAGGCGGAGGGTATGGTGAGCCAAGATCGCGCCACTGCACTCCAGAGCAAGACTCCATCTTGGGGAAAAAAATAAATAAATAAAGTAGCAACACATTATCCAAAACTTAGATGCCAAGCTACTCTTACCTTGTCTCATAAAAAGGAAGAAACTATTAAGAATATATGACCACTCTAATCACAGGTAAATCTGAATAACAAATCACATCAAATAAAGTCACTTACTAACTAGAACATCTTTAGTTTTTTGCTCTTTAAACAATTCCATCTTCCATTTCCAAAACGTATACAAATATTAAAATAATGCTTTTCTTTTAACTTGGTATTACTAATTCTTATTGACATCAGATATATGCACAACTATTTACAAGACCATATAACATTACTTTTAACTGTGTATACTTTCCACCCTGAACCATTAAGCCAGTCCTTTCACTTCCTCTTTATTTTAGTAGCCAAGTGATTACCTGCCCACACTTTCAGTTTCTTTAGCCCATAGAAGCAATTAATGGCAACAAAAAAGCTTAAATGCTTTATAGAGAAAGTTCAACTCTGTACCCATTAAAGAACTCCCTCCACCTCTCCCCACTCACCTTAGCCCTTGGCACCTACCACTTAAGGATTCCATGAGGATGAGAGATAGATAGTAGTCTTTTTCCCAAGATCCCAAAAGGCAAATATATCTACTTCCTACTCTACTGTAACTACCAGTGAACTGCACAGTGCACCTGTGTTGTGTGTACCTGCACACTTAAAAATGGTTAAGATGGCAAATTTTCCATTATGTGCTTTTTAATACAAGACAACACAATAAGCTTTTTAAAATAAAAAATTAAAGACAAAAAGTTAATTATTTGAAAAAATATATTCACGTAATAACTTTTCCATTGCCTTAACAGGAACATATAACACAAATAGAATGCCATTAAAGTTCTTCCCAAAACAATACAATCTCAGCATTTCAAGTAATTTTAGCCCTACACACCCAAGTTAGTTGCTCAGAATGCCTTTAGTGTAACCAAAAATTAACAAGACATTTTCCCTGTGAGCAGGATTTTACCAAAATATGCATACAGCAAGGATGATTAGAAAGTTATTTGGTCAAATCTTTTTGTATTGTATTTCATGAGCACAAACCCAACTTAGCTGAAACTCCCTCTCCCTCAAAAAAACAGAGATAAACTGATAAAACTGTATGTAAGTCTGCCTATTACCAGTACTGGTTTTTAAATATGCCTTGAGAAACCTTGGGATTCGGTCAAACATTGTTGAAAAACACACATCTTGACCCAGTACGAAATCCTAAGAAAAATGTCCATCAATAACTGAAATAAAGAAATCCTCTGAAGTATCAATTATCAAGGATTAAACAAAAGATTTGCTTGACTTTGAAGGAAAAGCAATTCTGGTTAAGAAAAGAATGAATGAGAAATACACTTTCAGCTTGTCTTAGACAACAATTTCAAACTCATGTTCTTCCTGGTTCAGTTTTGCTATCATTTGTTCGTATTTAAATAGTTTACAGGCACCCAGTTTCTCTTTCTCATACTACTGGCTGCCACAATTCTCAACTACAGACTTTTTAAATGTCATAAGCACTTGAGAAAATAAGAAATAATCACGTAAAAACACAGTGAGAATAAACCTAAGCAGTTTCTCTATCAGAAAATGAGGCCTCGTGCTTTGTGACAATCGTTCTAGGGAAGTTGTTTTGACAGTCATCAATAGCAAATAGAAATTTATCCCTAGCCTATATTAAATAAAATATTTAAGTACAGTTTTGTAAACTCCAAACTATCCACAGATCTATAACAAGGTTGAGAAAGGCACAAACTACTGTCTTTTCACATGCTTTGCTATAGCTTATAGCTTTTCCTGAATAGTTTCCAGCTCTTAACCAATTTAGGAAAAGAAAAGGGGGGAAAATGCTGTACAAATCAGATCTACCCAACTAAACTGGGAAAAAGAGGAGAAAAGAGCCTTTAAAAAGACCGTGCATGCAATAATTATGTTTTCCTACTTTACCCCCTTCCTTCACCATGCATTACATTATCAGCATGAGTCTTCCAGATGACTTTTAAGTGGCAATAAGAGAGTAAGTATTCTGTTAACTGGGTAAAAGGTGGATAAAATAAATATAGTCAGCTCAGACTTTCTGAAGACTATGGAACAGCTGAAGTTACTTAATACAAATGATAAAACCTGCTTGGACTATTGACTCAACAACTACACTGTTTTACTGAGAGAGTCATTTTCTTATATAATGATTCAATACTTTCTAAATGCTGCGGTGGTGTTCTATGGCAGTTATAAGAGCAGTGAGATCCAACCAGATCTAGCTTGGGAAAGAATACCCCTAGGTTTTACATCAACCCTGATTCTGGCTCAGTGGGACCTTATGGACTTACATTTTTTCATCTGTAAAATGAGGGGGCTGGAACAGAAGGTTCCTTTCAGCCTAAATGAGATGAGTCTAAAAATCTAACGTTGAGTAATCTTTTAAAATATCTTTTACCTCTGTTGTTTTAATTTTAAAAAGTTCTACATTGTGCATGTAACACAACACAAGAGTAAACACAGACACATTCCTCTTTATGGTTTCTATGTTCTAAGAATCTTTGGAGCTCTACGTACAATCCTCCTATTGAAGACTACAAAGCTCTTGGTTTCATAAATTCTAAAGATTAAAAGGAGAAGCAAAGGCTTCTTAAGGCAGTAGGCTTAACACTCTGGCTCAGAATATATGCAGTGAGACTCTAGGCCTTGAAAGCATCAGAACCATTCCCACAGTGCTCGTGTATACATCACTGTTTCAAATCACTCTGATAATGCATTTGCGTGCTCTAGATTCTGGCTGGTAAAATGATACTTCTCAAAAGGAGTAAAATTAATATGGCTACAAAAGAACATCCGCTGTAAAATTCCACAGATGCTTTCTCTAAAACATATTAACCCACCTGGCACACACAGCAGCAACTCTTTGGGCTTCTCACTGTACAGCATGGACCTCAGTTAGTGCTTCTGTACCACAAGCTATAGACACACACTGGTATCAACAGCAAAATGCGGTGGTGCCAGGAATTTATCACTTCAACCATTCATTACCAGATGGCAAAACTAAGGACAAACCACATTAAAAAACATGGAGTGGAAAATTTTTTCAGGACTTTGACTCTAAAGTTTTCCTGAGGTATTTGCTAATAATGGATTTTATAAACACAAAAAAGAAAAAAAAAACCCACATAATTTAAAATTTGAGCAGTAAAAGTTCGTATGTATGTAACATCAAACACATTTAAAAAAAGACATGGTGTGATTATATCTGTTTAAAATCCCACTAGTCATCTAACAAATGAACAGTTAAACCTTTTGCTTTCAAGATAATACCAAGTTTCATGAAAGAATCTCAAAGAACCTTGTATACTACGTGTCATTAACTCCCATAAACCCTTGACAAGTGTGGCAAAAAGCCAATGCTCCAAATATTATAAGTGGGGAGAGCGGCACAAAACAATTACATAATTGATGTGTCAGAAATTATTCAGCAAAGAACCCTGAAAAGAAAAAGCAATTGGTTGGGCTCCCAATTCAGCTTTCTAACTTTATTTTGAAGCTACCTTTAAATAGCATAAGGCAAGGAATCAGAGTTCATAATGACAGAAAAATAATCTCAGCCCAAGGTATACAAGCCCGCATAGTATATACAACAGTGTAGTCTCAATTGCTCCTTCCCAGGGGATTAGAATATTGATGCCGAACTTAGGCAAGAAACCAGACAAGCAGAGAAACCCAGTGCCCAGAGCTACTGAGCGAAAAAGGTAAAGTCCACCCTTGGCCCCGAATAAAGCAACAAGAGTACATCTGGCATGGTCAAAAACTTCTGCTTGTTTTTTTTAAATACAATTCTGAGATACACTTTGCAGGCAACAATCTTCTATTTTCTTGTACGCTTATGGAAAATGTGCCCTTGGTTCAAATACTCATCCTCTAGGCATTGCTGCTGAGGAGGGAGCAGCCTGGGATGCTAAGCTGGGCTGTAAAACTGAATCAAGCTGAGGAATGGGCCACTGTCAGGCTGACACACAACAGGTGAAAGAAACTGAAGCAGGGAGGGCAGAGTGGGCAAGGATTAGCAGCATCAACCCTTCCAAAGATGTACTCATGGGGCCTTACTGCATGATATGTGATAATCCTACATATGCCACTCAAAATCACAGAATCAGCCTAGAGTTGGAAGGCACTTTAGAGGTCATCTAGTCTCACCTGTAGCCAAAGAAACCCTCTCTTTTCAATTATGTACTTGTAATGATCTGGAAGCTCATACCTGAATTCTTCCACTACTTGAAAGGGCAACTCCACTGTTAAGTAGAGATAATTGGTAGAAAGTATCTTATCATTAATTCCTATCAATAAACCATATCTCTACCTTCTGGAGCTACACAGTATAACTCTCAGCCCTATCTTTACATGACAGTTCTAATATTATAAAACATAAATGCAAAACTTACACATCACATTTCATTTGCAATATGGGCCCATCCCACCAGCATACAAAGCATTTATGACGTTGACTCAGGTATTCATTTATTTAAGAAGTGTTATCTACCATCTGAGAGAAAGATTAACAACAAGAGCAGCTCATCTTTATTGATCACTTACTAAGGGCCAGAAACTACTCTCAGTGCTTTACATTTAATAACTTATTTAATCTTCCCAACAAATGTTATGAGGTAAATATTCTGTTGATTCCCGTTTTATTATAGATGAGGAAATTAAGACACAGAGAGGTTAGGTAACTTTGCCCAAAGCCACACAGCTAATAGGTAGCAGTTTGACTCCAGAAGGAATGCTCTCAGCACTCTAGCTTCCTTGCTCAGGGAGCCCACAGTACGGTACAAAAGAACTTATAGCCATCCTTCTCGCTTTGTGGCATACCTGGAAATCTGTTAAGCTCATGTTCTGTTTACATCAAAATCACTACAAATAACATTGTTCAGTACAGGGTCACTAAGCCTCACCACATAATAATAAAGGTGCCCCTCCCAGTTGACGATAACCCACTAATAAAACCTTTCCAGAGTATAGTTGTTCTGCAAACAAGAGATCCCTGATTCTATTTGCATTCAGTTCACATTGTTTGATTGGACAAGAAAGATATCATGAAAAACTTTGTTAGGTCCCTTGATAAAATCAAATTATATATCCTTGTTTAGTAAACTTATCAAAGGTAGAAAAACAAAATTGGTCAATTCTGTTTTTTCTCTTGGTCTTAGAAGTAATAGCTAACTGTGGCGATGTTGTATCAGGTAGGTTCTTTCACACACTGCTAGTAAAAGCAGAAATGAGTATATCTATCGTGTACATACCCCCATTTTCTTTATCCAGTCTACCACTGATGGGCATTTAGGTTGATTCTATGTCTTTGCTATTATGAATAGTGCTGCAATCAACAGACACATGCATGTCTTTATAATATCACAATTTATATTCCTTTTGGTATATATCCAGTAATGGGATTGCTGGGTCAAATAGTAGTTCTGTTTTTAGGTCTTTGAGGAAGCACCACACTGTCTTCCACAATGGTTGACTAATTTACAGCCATAAAAAAGAATGAGATCATGTCCACTGCAGGAACATGGATGGAGCTGGAAGCCATTATCCCTAGCAAACTAACACAGTAACAGAAAACCAAATACTGCATGTTCTCACTTATAAGTGGGAGCTAAATGATGAGAACACATGAACACACAAAGGGGAGAAACACACACTGGGCCTCTTGGAGGGTGGAGGCTGAGAGGAGGGAGAGGATCAGGAAAAATACCTAATAAGTATTAGGCTCAATCCCTGGATGACAAAATAATGTATACAACAAACCCCCATGACACAAGTTTAACTGTATAACAAACCTGCACATGTACCCATGAACTGAAAGTTAAATAAAAAAGTAATAATAAAAGATACAAAAAAAAAAAGAAATTAGTACATCCTCTATGGTAAAAAATTTAGAAATATGTTTTCAGAATTCACATCTTTTAACCTGAAAATACCTCTTTTGATAATTCATCTTAAGGAAATAATCAGATGTGGACCAGGATTCATGTAGAAGATGTTTATTGCAGCACTATTTATTTATAATTGTAAAACACTGAAAACAATACGAAAGTCCTAAAATAGGGGTATTGATAAATAATGTGACATCTATCTCCTGAAATCATAATAAAAATTTAGTTTATAAATTACTAATTACAGAAAAATGTTTATGATAGGTTCAATTTAAACAGCCAGATATTCTCTAAAAATGAACTATAATCCACAGTAAGTTTTTGGAAAATATTCTGGTGAACACAGATTTGTATGTGTGTATATGTATACACATGAAAAGATAGAAGTGCATAAAATGGATTAAAACTGTGAGCAAATTTTATTTTCCTCTGTTTTTCTAAGTGTGCTACAATGAACATGTATTAATTTTATAACCAGAAAAAAAAAGAATAAAAACTACTAAGATGAATCATATGAAACTGTTGATACTCAACTGCTTTTAACTTTTAAAACTGGCACTCTCATGTGCTAATTTAAGCCTAGTATTAAGACTAAAAGAAAAAAACATACCAACAGTACCTGTTCTGGGTGAGCCAATAATGATCCTTGGTGACTGCCATAAAATGTTGAAAAATTGCTTAGCAGTCTTTTCTAGAACTGTACTGTATAGTTCATTCATCTATAGAGTTCACCGTTTAGAAAACAATCAACACTCCTTGTCTTCCATCTTCCGGACAGAAACCCTCAAGAAAATCCTGACATGGTCACATAACTTGCATCCCAGATTATAAGAGTTATGACTTGATGACCCTTCTGTTTTTGCCCTGAAAAAAAGCACTGAAAGGTTCACCATCTTTTACTGTATGAGGTACTGAAGAATCCCACCTTTAGGCAAAGAGCAAAGTCTAAGTACTGCTTAGTACTGTGTTTATTAGAGAATTGAGAGTGTGTGAAACATTCTGACTGATCTTTTGTTTCTTCATGTCCTCCCTACAATTCCTATCATATTGTGATCAAAAAGACCTGAAGACTTTTCCTAGAAATTTATTCTAGGAAGGGAAGGTGGTCTCCAAGTTTGGCAAACTTCAGAACTCCTGTTATCCTCAGAAGTCCTCAGAGATTACTAGTAGTCATTTCATAATTGTATTATTCTTTACTGATCATACACCAAAGATGAGGTACTGTGCTAGGAATCACAAGAACCTTCAGCATTCTGGGCTGAGATGTAATGCATCTCGCTGGGAGATGGAATTTATAAAAGAACTCTTCAATATTTGAATTTTTTTTCACTTATCTTGAGTTGTGATTTATACTTAATGATTTATCTATAATTTTTGTTATTGTTGTGGAATGTGAGGCAGCAACCTTTCATCCTAAAAAAACTAATCCCCTTCCAGTTCCTGCCCCCCAAAAATCAATACAAATTAATCACAGAAGATTTCAAGTTCTGTTGTCCCATGGCAAACACTTATTATTGAGTACCAGTTATGTAAAAGGCACTATGACAGATGGAACTGTAGAGATTATCGGTCACCTCCTAAATTAGTAGCTGATTTGGAATTAGAACTCCCCTTCCCCACCGCCCTTCTTGGTCAGAGACGAGGGTAAGGAAAAGTACAGCTTGAGAACAATTTAAAATTAAGAAAACAAAAAGTTTACTGGATGCAGAAACAGAAGATTCTTTGTGTACCAAAAACAAAACAAAACAAAAAACTCTCCTGAGTTTAGACCTCTAGCTAGAAAAGGAAGGTCCCCAAGTTCGTAACATCATATGGTTCCTCTTGGGCTTCACCCTGCAAAGACAACATCCCATACCTTTCTGAACAAATCCTGGCAATGACCAAAGAATCGATGGAACTCATAGTAAAGAGATATTCTGTGGGCATGGGCATCATTCTCTAATCTCTAGGCAATGTTTACCTTTCCTTTTTTCTTTAAATTTACCTTATTCATATGGTATGGAATTTGTTTACAGGGCAATTTCTTTCCTTTTCCTCCACCTCTACTCCCAACACAAGACTTATAATCAGGGACCAGGGACCATGGTCTGTCTCACCCTCATATCCCCAGGATTCAGTACTGTACCTGGCACATAGTAGGCCAGATGACTGATCTGAATTTGGTACTAAAAATCTGTGATTTTAAGAAAGAGCCCTCTGTTAAAGTGCAATAACAAAAAAGCTATTATAGCCTTTTCAGTGGTTGTACCACCCAGTATTTTCCTTAGTAAGCATACAAAGATAAATACTGTTGATATCTGTGTTTCTGTATTTCAGAAGAGTGGCACAAATGTGAGAAGCCATATTCATTTTAGCCACTTACAAATAAAGAAGCCTTGGCAATTTACTTAATCCCTTCAAGACTTTTTCCTCATTTGTAAAAAGAAATAATAGCCTCCACCCGCAGGGCTGCAGGAGATTAAATGAAATAGAGTAAGTACTGTACGCGGATAGCAGGCACCCAGCCAGAGATTTCCTAGCTTCCACTTCATCCAACCAGGCTGTCTTTATCAATCACCTGAGTGCTATTTTATGTTTTCAGTTCTTCCACAGGTCACATCAGTGCACTTCAATCTGAATCTAATGAGGAGCTCTTTTATCCCCTTCAAGTCCCCTTCCCTCCCTGACTTCATCCTGCCATGAACCACCAATGCCAGAGGCTTGTAACTTTGGCACCTTGATGTTGATAGGTCTTTCCTTCTGCCTTCCCACATTTAGTTCTTATGACTACTCTTTGAAAAGGAAAATTCTGAGACCAAATAGAAGATGACCAACTTCCTGACTCTAGGAATTAGATTCCTTGGGATTCAGGCTATAGCAAGATTCAGGAATTAAGAAGACAGGTTGCTTGGAAGGAAGCATTACACTTTCCAACACATGAACATTCAGCACCTCAGGTTCATTTTCAAGAAGACAACTACAGGCAGCAGAACAAAAACCCAGAAGCCCATTACCAACCTGTAAATAGAAAGGCAACATGAGACCGAGAGAGCACAAATGGCCAACTTCCATTAATCCAGCCAATGAAGCCCCGTGCCAGCACACATTTCAAACCCCCGAAACTAATTAGTTCCAAGGAAAAACATCACCTGACATGATTAAGAACGGAGCCAAAAGCTAAGAGTAATTCTTACATAGAATGAGGAAAGAGTGACAGAAAAGAAAAAGCCTCCAAATTCAGTGAAATCTACAATATAAAATTAATTGAAAAACTGGAAACCCCTACTGTGTAAAGCATTAAGAAAAATTAGAGTGGCTAAAACAGAAGGTAATATACAGTATTAGTAACAGCATGACTTGGTGGCTTCAGCACATAAAAGGGACACACAAGAGGCCAAAGACAGGATACAAGGATAGATAATGTGTGTTAATTCTCCCTTGTCCTTGCAAGAAACAAATTACAACACAGGTTCACTTCATTACACTGCATGTAAAAGAATAAAGCACTGTTTCTGGGCAACACTTTAGGAGCTTAATATTCACTGTGTAGAATCCTAAAAAGTCAGTGAGTGTCTTGGAATTTCACCACACAAACTTGCGTCACCACACTCTTTTGTGTCAGACTATTTCATTATCTTCAAGGCTTAACATAATTGGAGCCTCGGCCTAAAAATAGGCTATTTTTTCCTTTGCAATCTGATTGGTAAATAAAAGTTAGGGGAGTTTTTATCCCCTTCACTTGTTTTAAACAACTGCTAGCTTCTGCTCATCAAGCAAAGATTACTGAATACATTTTCCATATCTATTTGTTTATTCCGCTTAAGGCAAACAACCTACGACCTTCACTATTATAACAGGTGGCAAGTGGTACAGACAGGCTACACAAAGACATCTTCCAGAACCATGCCAAGTTTGAGCTGTGGTGCATGGCATTAGCATGTTATTCCACAAAATACATATGACAGAAAGAAGCACTCCTCCTCATTCCCCATCTTACCACCCTTGTTTCATCACCCAATCCTCTTTCTTAAGAATTCTGTTCCAAGGGCCACGTTAACTATGAACATTCAAATTCCATTATGACTGCTGTCAAAAGACTGAGGAAATATAAAAGGAAAACTGAAGCTCTCAGAAAATCTATAAAGTGGCAGCAAATGCTCACCAACCCAGGATGATACATGCTAATATAGTACACATCCTTGCAAACAAAAATGGCTCCAAGTACTATGAAGATACAACACTATTTTCTCCCATCTCCTTAATGCCTGTTGCACAGGCAAATACTCAAAAACACAGGCAATGTACTGTGGCAGTTAAGAATGCTCAGACTGCCTAGATTTGAATTACGGCTCCATTTATTCACTAGCTCTGTGATCATGAGCAAGTTACTTATACTTTCTGTACTTCAGTTCTCTCAACTATAAAAGGGAAATAAAATAATGTCATAAAACTCCATACTAACTTGCCACACAATCAAGCAAAGTCCGATCTAACTCAGCTGAGGATTGCTTCCCATCCTCCACCCAGCTCCTACTTACAAGAACAGGGTAAAGCTTTTCTCAAGTGAGTGGACGAGTAATAGGCAGGATACTAAGAAATGACTAGCCTGTAACCATTTAGATTTTCTCAGTTCAGTACATTTCTACACATCTAATTAATGGAAACATTTTCTCCTCCATGCCCACCTCCAGTAACTAGAAATTGAAGATTATAATTTCTCATAAACCTCAAAATAACATGACTCCTACATTTAATAGAAAAAAAATTTTTTTGGACTGTGCTTATATGTTTACTATTCATATAAAGAGCTTAGAACAGTGTCTAACAAGGATCACATGCTTAATATTTCTCACCTATTATTGTCTCCAATTTAACTGCATGTCTAATTATTTACTATTTACATGCAAAGGAGACAGTGAGACCAGATCCTAATTCTCTTTGGAAGTTCATAACTGGTACCCAACCTAAGTGGGGGGGGGGGGGGGGGGGCGCGCGGGGGCGGGCAGTCAAAGTAAATTGAGTGGAGGAGGGGAGAAACAGTATACTCCAAAATGAAAAAGAATAAATTAGGAAGCATTAGTATAGTATTTAACTATAGCTACATTTTTTCCTCCAATAGCTATCTTCAAATATAATTACAGTGATTCAATTTATCAGCAAATGGCTTACACAGGCTACCAGCGGATAAAATGAGATGCCCTGTACTAGAATAGAGGTCCAAAGTGTGATTACAGCAGCAATCTCCATTTTAAGAAATCCATTTGCTCCCGTGAATTGGTCTTTCCCCTCTACATGTGAATTCAGTAGATGAACATCAAGTAGTTAAATCTGAAGTCTATGATGGTAAGGAAAACATTGAACAGCTTCAAAAACAAACAGAAAACACAGAACACATGCACTGATTCAGTGAATTCTAATAAAAAGGAGGATTTTTAAAAACTGATTGATTTAAACAGCCCAATTTCTTCTCATGCTTTTTAATCTATGATCTATATCTCCTACATCTATCACAAATCCTATTCCGAAAATAAGTGTCAACAGATGGACAGTAATTTTCTAAATTTCACATAGAATAATTTTAGAAAATAAACACAAAATCCTCCCATCCCCTTCCAAAATCCTATAATAATAAGGCAATGATACAGATGTGGACGGAGCCCACAGTTGATAAATCCAGCTCCTTTAATAACCAAAACTAGTACATGTAGTTCCTTGTCATCCACCATCTCCAAATTTTGAGATTTTGGTTTGTGTAAACCAAAACAAATTATTTACAGCTTTTTTTCCCCAGCTCCTTCCCATGCCAGGTTTACCTAATCACCTACAATCACCATCCATAGAATTGGGCAACTCACTTCATCAGTCTTCACCTTTCTTCAGAAATCTGAAAACCAAAGCTCAAAAACCAAAGGAATGAACTACACAAAACAGATGGAAAGCAGGTAGCTGAATTAATTCAACAAACACCAACGAAGCACCTACTATGTGCCAAGGTCTATGCTAGGGGCTATGTTTGCAGGAGTGAGTTAAACACACTGCCTACCCCAATGGAGCTCACAGTTGAATAAGGAAGATGCATATAAACAAGCAAACACATAAGTCAGTGATTACAAAATAATGAGTGCCAAAATGGGAATGAAACAGGGTGCTGAGCTAGAAAAGATCATGACAGAGAAACTCTTGCACCTGTGTACAAATAGACAAGTAGAGGAATGCTTACTTTTCATAACAGTGAAATACGACAATGTAAATGACCATCGCTTGAGAAAGGGAAAAATACATTGTAGGATATTTATATGATGGAATACTATACAACAGTTCAAATAAATGATCAGATATGTACATATCAACATGGATATCACTCAAAAATATAATGTTGAGTGAAAAAAGTTGCAAACTGAAAAATGATAAGATACCATCCACATAAATTAAGTGGGCACATTCATAGGTAACAAAACCATGGAAAAAGGAAAGATACATATCAGCTTCCTAACAGTTGCCTCTGGAGAGGAAAGGAGGAAACTGGGGAAGGGCACACATAACCAATCTCAACTTACTTAAAAGAAAATCTGAAATAATTATGACAAAATCTTAACACGCATTAATTCCGGAAAATTGGCATATGGGTATACCTGACCCTATAAAATTAGTGAGAAAAAAATTTTTATGTAAAAATGAGAGATGGTGGTGTGCTGGATGGATCTATTTAGAAAGAGTAGTCAGGAAAGGTCTCATCAAGAAGGTGGCATGAGGCCAGGTGCGGTGGCTCACGCCTGTAATTCCAGCACTCTGGGAGGCCAAGGCAGGTGGATCACCTGAGGTCAGGAGTTCGAGACCAGCCTGGCCAACCATGGCAAAACCCTGTCTCTACAAAAAATACAAAAATTAGCTGGGTGTGGTGGGGTGTGCCTGTAATCCCAGCTACTCAGGAGGCTGAGGCACAAGAATTGCTTGAACCTGGGAGGCGGAGGTTGCAGTGAGCCAAGATGGCACCACTGTACTCCAGCCTGGGCAACACAGCAAGACTGTTTCAAACAAAACAAAACAAAACAAAAAAACCCATACACACACAAGAAGGTGACATATAAGCTGAGAATTGAAGAGAGAAAAATAAACCCTGCACCAAGCCTGGGCAGAGGGCAGTGGGAACCAGATACACAAGGGCCCTGTGGAGGGACATAACTCGTGTGTGTGCAGAACTAAAAGAACAGGGTCGCCCATGTGGCTGGACTAAAGCAGGGGTGCAGGTGAGGGAGGAGCAGGTAGGAGGCACAAAAATGAGGTAAAAGGAGAGGTAAAGTGATCCACGTAGGACTTTGGAGTCCAAGGTAAACTGAAATAGGAAGCCAATGAAGAATCAAAGCAGGAGAATGATATGATGCAATTATACCTTAAAAATATAAGGTTGAGAATAGATTGGTGGGGGGATAAGAGTAGAAGGGAGACACCACAGGGAGGCTGATGCAGTGATCCTGGCCAGAGATGGTGGTGGGCTAAACTAATCAGAGCTGTGGCAGTGTCAATGGAGAGAAATGGATGAATCTGAATATTTTGGAAGTAACACTGGCAGGACTTACTAATAACTGCACCTTACGACTGCAGTGAGAAGAAAGTGACAGGAAAGAGCTCTTTCTTAAATAGTATAAAAATACTGTTTGCCATTTCGTACCCACTACTTTAAAGCATTCTACTACATGCTGCTGAAGGACATGAAAAAACATGCCTGGCCCCTGAATCTACTTAGTAAAACTGAGTGAACAAACTTCGTAAACTCATGAACATCAAGCTCCTAAGAAGAAACAAATGTAAACATAAGCTGAGCTCATTAAGTTGCAGAGCGAGGAAAATCAGTTTTAAACCAGTCATAAAAAGTGAGTTTTGAGGAAGACTGACAGAAATTACACTACACAGAAATTAGTGGTGTAGGTGGACAAACGCACTAAAAGTAGAAGAAATGGCAAAGTAAAAACACAAACTTGAAAAATAATTGGGCAAATAGCATACAAACTGGCCTTTTTAGAGAAGACTGCTAAGCATTAAACAAGAGAAAAATGTAATTGGAGGTAAGAAACTCTGAAGAGAGGGCAGACAGAACAGTAGAAGGTTGTTTATTTTTTAGCTAGCATTAACTGAGTACTTATTATGTGTCAAACACGTTTCAAGGCATTAACACACATTATCTCATTTAATTTTCCCAACAACCTCACTGGGCATTTACCATTATTAAAAATGAGGAAGCTGAGGGTCAATGAGGTTAAGTAACTAGTTAATAGAACCCAACCCAGGGAGAAGCAAAACAGGGACACAACTGTGTTTGCCTCCTCGGTCCACACACTTACCTAGTAAAGCAGTAAGCTGTAGGTAGCAGATAGAACAGGGAGTCTGAGGCACCCAGGCCTAGGCCTGGATTCCAGTTCTGACACTTAGGTGAGCTGTTTTACAAGTTACTTCCTTGTGCCTCAGATTCTTCATCTATAAACTGTGGATAATTACAGTATCTTCCTACAGCAAATACTTAAGTATACCACTGTCTCCCCAACACCAGCACCACGTGGCATGCCTGACCACCATTACTGCACTCAAACAGCACCAACTAAAATCAAAGATCACCTCCATATCCCAAAATTCAATGGAAATTTTTCAAAACTATCATCAGTGTCTCTTCCTGACAGTTGCCTACGACTTCCCTGAAATGCTCTTCACTGGTTTCACAATACCATGTGTTCCCACCTCTTCTTCTCTGGCTGCTCTTTCACGGTCTACTTTTTAAAACCCGTCCTCCTCTACCAAGTCATTAAATGCTGGGGTTCCTTAAGACTGAGTCCTACACCCACTTCTCTTTCCACTCTCTCCTCTATCCCAAAGTAATCTCATCCATGTCCATGGCTTCATTTAACAATGACTATAAACCAATGACTCCCCAGTTTATATCTTGCAACCTCAAAATTAACATGTCTAAGATCAAACCGTTCATCTTTCCCTCCTTCTGCCGCAAACCTGGTCATCTTCCAGTGCTCTTCATCTCAGTGAAAGGTACTCCATCCATCTTCCTACACAAGTCAGCCAAGAGTTGACCTTGATACCTTCCCCATCCGAAGCCCCACGTCCAATCTACCACCCAGTTTTACTGATATTTTTTCTCTTAAATCTCTCTCATATCTGGGTCCTCCTCCCTCCACTGACTGCCATCACACCAGTCAAGCTACCACCATCACTTGCCTGGAATACTATTCTAATAATAGCCTGTTAATCAGTTTCCCCTCATCCACTCTGGCCCCTCCAACTCACTCAGGCAGAGTGATCTTCTCAAAATGGAAATGTGAGCCAATCTCCCCCAACCTATAAAACCTATTAACATCTGGCCGGGTGCAGTGGCTTCCACCTGTAATCCCAGCACTTTAGGAGGCCGAGGTGGGTGGATCATTTGAGGTTAGGAGTTCAAAATCAGCCTGGCCAACATGGTGAAACCCCGACTCTACTAAAAATACAAAATTGAGCCAGAGTGGTGGTGCACACCTGTAGTCCCAGCTACTTGGGAGGCTGAGGCAGGAAAGTCACTTGAACCCGGGAGGCAGAGATTGCAGTGAGCCAAGATCACACCACTGTACTCCAGCCTGGGAGACAGAGCGAGACGCTGTCTCAGAAAAAAAAAAACAAAAAACAAAAAACAAACAAACAAAAAAACTATTAACATCTGTCCCTTGGTCAACATGGCCTGCAAAGCCCATATGGTGTGACCTTGATTACCTCTCCAGCCTCGCCTCCTATCACTCTCCCTCTCCTTTCTATACTTCAGCTACCTCAGCCTTCTCAGTGTCCTGGCCACATAATGCTTCCAACCACCACAGGACCTCTGCACATGCTAGCCCTCACTCTAGAATGCTTATTCTTCCAACTCTTTACCTAGTTAACTCCAGTCCACACTTTCTAGATCTCAGCTCAAGTACCAAAGGATCAGGAAAATTTTGACTTTTCAGTCCGGGTCAAGGGCCTTTGCTATCAAGACTCAGAAATTCATATGCCTTTTCTTAGCACTTATTTTTTTCAGAATGACAATTATTCATTGACCATTTGATTAACAGCTCTCACCTACTGGACTGAAAATTCCATGAAGACAAGGTCCTTGAATACTTAAGTTTACCACTGTCTCCCCAACACCAGCACCACGTGGCATGCCTGACACCTGCTAGGCGCTCAGAGCCTTGCATGAATGCTTCCCCTGGGTTGTTCTGAGAAACAATAGTAGATGGCTACTCTATGCAAAGGTGCTTTGTAACTGAAGCCCACTGAGCAGTAATTATCGTCATCTAGCACCCCTCTGACAAGTGAAAAACCAGAGGCAGAATGGATGACTTGCTCAAAGCCACAAAAAGTAAACAAGTGGGTGAGCATCCTTTGTGTACAGTCCAGGGCTTTCTCCAGTGAATATTCAGGCATTTTGGTAAGATTTTTGCACCTACAACAGATCCTTTCTCTTGTTTACTAGTAAGTAATCACAAGTTTAGCTTCCCAAGCTCTAGCTCTAGTTTTACTGGAATCATTACTGAAGGCTTTCCTCTCAAGCCAGTGGGTCACAAGCAATGTCATTTGTCTCCATTTCCCTCCATGTACACACTCAGCAAATATCACTCAGAGAATTCCTGGCTATGAGGCAAGAACCAGTAATTGAATTAAATATATTCAGCCACTCTAAGCCAATCTTCTGAAGACAAATTATTTTTTTCTGCCCTATCAGGACATCATTAAAGAAGAAATACCCGGATTTTTCCTGTGATTATATTATCAGCTATCCATCACATCGTGCCATGCAGTCCAACGTAAATAGAACACGCACCCTACCCTGTTGGTCAGGACTCAGAAATGTTACATGTGGCCTCAAGAACAATGTACATTATTAATAGCCCATGAGCTTATTCCTTTCTCCAAGCCACCACCCCTCAATCTTCCTCCTCCCTGCCTGTGGAAGGCACACCACCCTCCTGCACAGGGCTGAAAATGTAGTCTGTGATTAAGTTAGCAGCGACGAAAAACCCATGAAACAAATATAGCCAAGTGTCTGACACTCCAAATCATAAAAGAAACCTTACATCTTTGTTCCACTCCCATCCCCGCTCAACTCTTAGACCTAAGGCAAAATAAATAAATATATAAACAAATAAATCTCATCACTAGCCTCAAAACAGCAAATCTTCTGTCAAATGTAAAACAACAAAGCCAATAAAAACAGCTAATACAAAACCAAACCCAAGCCTATAAATAAGAATTAGTAATTAGAAGAATTCCAAAGATGACACAGAAACCATTTCTGGAAATCACTCATGCTTTGTTGCTCTTTTAAAAATGCAAGTAAAAACTCACTTTGCAGCTACATTCTATTTCATATTGCTTTTTAAAACAGAATTTTCAAAGAAATTTTTTAAATGTTGAGACTCATACATTCAAGTTTAAAAGGGATACAAGCCAATTCAACCACAAAATAAATAATAAAAAGGAAACAAGGACAGCTGCACAATCTGACGCTGGTACTAAATTTCAAAGTAGGTATAAGATCTCTAAAACCATGACCACAGGGCTCAGGAATCCCTGGCTGAAAATCAAACGGCTTCTTCACACATACACACATACATAAAACTATTCTTCTCCCCGCCTTCCACAACTCCCACAACTTACCAAACTCAGCTCACTGTAATTTAACACAGTATTTATGATCTGGCAAATTGACACAGGCTCATGCTGCCCACTGAAATGATGACACACAAACAGAAGGTACTAATTCTATTAGTCTTCCCTCAGTCAGTTGGTCCTGAGCCATAACAAGCCCAATGAACTTGTTTTGTTTTTTAAATTTGACAGGGATGTGTCTTTAATGGGCCTGACCACACTGTTGTGACGGGTATGCTATTAAGCCACCATGCAGCCAAGGCTGCCAAAAGTAGGTTTTTCCAATTAGCAATAAATAGACTCAGCATGGCTAACGTAAGGAGACAGTGTGGTAACATCCTGTACACCATCAGATTCAAGCACTTGAGCATCTGATTCATTTGGGGGGTGGGAAATTTGCAATGTTGCTGAGTGCTGCCATGTCACCCATAAATCTATATCTGGGCAGATGAGGAAAGGGAAAGCCTATGAGGTCAATATTTTGGTTTTCTAGTGATCCTTTCTCTCCAATCCATCTATCTGCAATTTGTGAAAATTATATGGGAGAAAAAAGTGAAGTTATATGATTATTCTTCCTTTTCCTTAAGAAAAGCACTATCCAGGAAATTGCCTACGCAGACCAACTGTAGAACCAGACAATTAAACCTTATACCAATTTCTATGCCACTGGTGAATAGTGGTTAATAACTTCACACTTTTCTTTTTATCGCTTAACAAGGAGGGAATGGCACTTTCTAAATCATTACTGCTCTGTCATCTTGGTTCATTGCCAAAGCAAGGAGCTTTAGAACACCTGTCAAATAACACGCGGCTTGTGAAAAAGAAATAGATACCAAAATAGGTTTATTTAAAATTTTCACATACGTAGAAAAGTGGAATGAATTTGGGTTAACAAAGTCACTCATTCTGGTGAGGTGTGGGGAAGAAAAAGATTTTCAGGACTCAATTTATGTGATTCTAGTCAAAGTAATGAAACTTAATTTATCTCAGCAGAGATCAGTGGTGCTGACACAAGGTCAGTCTTAACAGCATTTATCTTCTCATCCTCAGCCACATTCCCAGTGGTTTCAGTAATTAAAAAGGCAAAATTACAAGGCAAAAATACTCTGTCCCTGTCTTTTCAGATAAAAGTCCCCAGGTTCCTACTACAAATGTAGGAATTATCCTTTTTCTTGTTTGAGTATCCTGGCCACTCTTATAAATTCAAAACAGGCTTAAATATCAAGACCTTCTTTAAATTAAAAAAAAAAAAAATTCAACCAAAAAAAAAAATATATATATATACACCACTTCCCTATCTACCCATCTATAACTACAGAAACTACTAAGTGAGTGTGATCCCAGGGGTAAGGCAAATAAACATCCACTATGTAGAGCACAGGGCTTAGGGCTAGGTAGAACAAAAAAACATCCGAAATGTACTCCCTGACAAACTGAAGTAGAGGTTGGAGAACAAATAATTTGAGGCTGCAGACTTTTGCTTTGTGTTAATACAAAATTTTTAAGTATTGATACTAGTTTATGTGGACCCATTTGAAAAATCTAGTAATAAGAAATCCATCATATGGGTGGAAAAAAGCACAAATTTGGATTAAGAATAAGGAAATTCTGTTTTCCTTGATGAAAGAAGCCCTGGAATTTCAAAGATTAGTATTGACTGAAGATTCAGCAAGACTGGAGAGGCCAACTCACAACCCCAGGACCATATCTTATATCTTTGATACTTAGTAGTATAATGTTTGTGTAGGAGAGGGGTGTGGGTGCCCATGCCTGGATTCCTTAAAGCGCAGGTAAAACTAAGATGTGGCAACCACTCAAAAACTTCAGCAAATACAGAACGGGCGCAGTGGCTCACGCCTGTAATCCCAGCACTTTGGGAGGCCGAGGAGATTGAGACCATTCTGGCTAACACGGTGAAACTCCGCCTCTACTAAAAATACAAAAAAATTAGCCGGGCGTGGTGGCAGGAGCCTGTAGTCCCAGCTACTCGGGAGGCTGAGGCAGGAGAATGGTGTGAACCCGGGAGGCAGAGCTTGCAGTGAGCCGAGATGGCGCCACTGCACTCCAGCGCGACAGTGCGAGACTCCGTCTCAAAAAAAAAGGGGGGGGGGGATAAACAAGAAGATACCTAAATGATCTCCTTGATGGAGCCTTCTTCTTACACTCACAGACCCCAGGCAAGATTTGACCTAGTCTTTCTCTTCCCAGCTGTCTCTTACATCAACTGGCTTGTGTCCTCCTAAACCTGTAACTTTCAATGTCCAAAAACCCAAAAGGCACACAGAGGCCAATATCCATGCAACTTGGAGATGCTAGTTTCCAACTATTAAGAAAGAAGAATAAGGTTATTCTGAATTTGTCTCAAGTCTAACATCTTAGCCATTCTGAAAGAAATACTCAGTATTTTCAAGCATATAGAGTAATTAAAATCAAGCCTAAGTATAACCCACTTACTTAGTCTCTATAAATGCAACACTGTTATAATAGATTATATATAACATATATATTACATGCTTACCATATATTTTTCATATAAGTATATATTGTTTATTATAATGCAAGCATATATAAGCATGAATTATCCCATATACTTGAATTTTTATTATCACATTTCTCTCAAATTATTGAAAGTCTAAAAGCTTCCTTTTTCCACCTTTATTTGAAAGTACCAACATTAATCGATTTTTGAAAGAATGCAGACAAATGGACAAGTAAACAAATTGTTCCTTAGTACATCAATATAAAAGATCTGCAGATAAAATGCCACTTACTTAACTGTAGATAGTTGTTTCTATAGTACAGGCTGAGTATCCGAAACTCTTGGAACCACAGTGTTTGAAATTGGAATTTTGGAATATTTACACTATACCGGTCGAGCATCCCTAACTCAAAAATCTGAAATACAAAATGCTCCAATGAGCATTTCCTTTGCGTATCATGGCGGCACTTTAAAAGTTTCAGATTTTGGAACATTTCAGATTTTTAGATTAGGGACACTCAACCTGTATTTAATGGTATATGAAAAGAACCTAGGCTCTGAAATAACTATTAATTTGTACAAAGAAGAATTTCAACTCATTCCATCTGAATTACCACAAATTCTAAATGAGTAGAATGTGAATTAATAAAGCTGAATAGTATGTGTTATCAGTTCTGAAGAACTGCAAGGAATTTAGAATCCAAACATCCCTGAAATATGACAACAGAAACGAAATAAAAAAATTATCTGGCTTCAAATTTTATAAAGTAAGCAACTTTGAAAGTGATAGGTAATTCATGATCACTAACAAAGGATATTTCTTTTTTTAACAAACTATATCTACCAAAACATATTAAACCTTCACATTAGCCTTCAAAGAAATTCTCATATTTAAAAAAATCAAAATGTTAGTAGGTCAGCTGAAGTTAAAAGTAGTCTTAATGGTGGCTATAAAAATTCTGGAGACAGAACTCTTCCCTCCTACCACCCACACAGTTTAAATGGGTCTGGTTTGGCAAGAAAATTCTTTGCACTGCCATGTTTTAGGTGACAAAAGCATACATTTTTAAGGCTAAAGTTTCCCCTCTAGCTACATAAGAGGCCAGAAATGAAATATAAGAACCAGCGTTCTTTATCATTTTTCACATCATGGTCCCCTTTGAGTCTCTTAAATGCTATGCATCCTCTTCTCCAAAAAAGTACACATATGCACAGACACACAAAATATTACATACAACTTCAGAGGATTCACAGACCTCCCCTTTACTCTACTTGGGTTGAGGGAAGTTCTCATATGACAATCTAAGAATCAGTAAAACTTCAAATGTTGCTTTTTGTTTGTTTGTTTTGTTTTTTTGAGATGGAGTCTCGCTCTGTTGCCCAGGCTGGTGTGCACTGGCGCAGTCTCAGCTCAGTGCAACCTCCACCTCCCAGGTTCAAGCGGTTCTCCTGCCTCAGCCTCCACTGAGTAGCTGAGACTACAGGCACCTGTCACTACGCCCGGGTAGTTTTTTGTATTTTTAGTAGAGACGGGGTTTCACCATGTTGGCCAGGCTGATCTTGAACTCCTGACCTGAGGTGATCCGCCTGCCTCAGCCTCCCAAAACGCTGGGATTACAGGCGTGAGCCACCACGCCTGGCCCAAACTTTGTATTTTTTATATGTCCAAAAGATTGTTTTCCTTCCTTACCACCTTTAGTGTAATTTCCTCTATTTTCACTGACTATGTCTGCTACTGTTGGAAATATGAGTTACTCTTCTACTACTCATGACTATCTTTTAGACCATGGGTTGGCAAGTTTTTTCTGTAAAGGGCCAGATA
This sequence comes from Rhinopithecus roxellana, assembly GCF_007565055.1. Lineage (NCBI taxonomy): Eukaryota > Metazoa > Chordata > Mammalia > Primates > Cercopithecidae > Rhinopithecus > Rhinopithecus roxellana. The sequence goes on from NC_044555.1 coordinate 16,741,370, forward strand.
GGACATATTTTAGACTTTGGAGTTCACTCAGTACCTGTGGCAACTACTCAACTCTACTGTTGTAGCACAAATGCACCCATAAACAAATGGGTAGGGCTGTGTCCCAATCAAACAAACTTAATTTATAAAAACAGGCAGTTTTGAGTTGAGTTAGCCCATGGGTCAAAGTCTGCCAACCCCTGGAATAGAGGAACAAATTCAATAACTCTACAAGGAAGCAAACAAGTACAATTAGATTGCTAACTTGTATCATTCCTAAAAATAATTTCTAGAAGGATTAAAGACCTAAATAAGAAAGCCAAACTTTGCAACTTTTAGAAGAAAACAAGGGAGAATGTCTACGTCACTAGAGGAGGTAAAGATTTCTTGTGGGAAAAAACCCACATAGTGTAGAGAGGAAAAAATTAAATATCTGGCATTAAAATTAGAAACGTCTGCATAATGAAACACTACAAATAAAGGACAAGCCACAGACTGAAAGCGGTATCTGCAGCACAAATGACAAAACAAGGAGTAGTTTTTATAATACCTAAGAACACTAAGAGACGTACAATCCAACAAAACAGAACATCTATGTTCTATTCAGACAAGAAAACGGAAGAGTTAATAAACACATGAAAAGCTGCCCAACTTTAAAATGTAAATTAAAATCACAATGACATACCCTTTCATACTCATGACACTAGCCAAAAAATAAAAACTCAGATAACAAGTGCTGCAAGGATGTGGAATATCAAGGATTATGCAACAACTCTAAGTATATATTAAGTTTAGAATGTCTCAACAGAGAACTAAACAAAAATTCAAAGTAGCAAAATTATATATCAAAATCATTTCCAATTCTCTTAAGATTAGCCTCTGATACTGTGACTGAGGGAGTTATGTATTGTGGCTCCAGCCAGACATACGAATTTAGCTACTTGATTTTTAAAAATGAGCTTGCTGTCATAAATTAAATGGTTGCTCTTATCAATAAAACCTCATATACTGCTGTGGATGTTGTACAAATTCCACTCCTAGAAATATACCAGAGAAACTCTCACAAACGTGGCGTTGTCTACTGCAGCACTGTTTATAACAGCAAATAATTAAGAAAAATGAAAACTTGGAAACCTAAAGATATGGATGATGGGAGAATTAAAAAATGCACTGTGCTATATTTATTCATTGAAATATTATACAATAGTTAACATGAATGAATCAAATCTAAAAATGTATCAAGATGAATATACTTAAAATGTGGCATACAGAGTAGAGTGTTTCTCCTACTTTTTCAAACTGCAAAAGAATATGTATAGCATGACACATACATGGTAAAAACTTTTAACGCACCACATGTATACACACATGTTGTAGAAGCAAAAAAGAACAACCCATGGGCAAGAATGACAAAACCAACTCTGGGCAAGTTACCTCCGAAAAAGAAAAAGAAATGAGAGAGGATGGGGAGGAAATGGTCTTTAGTTGTCTCTATAATATTTTATTGCTTTTAATTTTTTAAAGAAAAACTAGGCTATTAAGAAAAGAGATCACGGCAGGGTGCGGTAGCTCATGCCTGTAATCCCAGCACTTTGGGAGGCCGAGGCAGGCAGATCATCTGAGGTCAGGAGCTCAAGACCAGCCTGACCAACATGGAGAAACCCCGTCTCTACCAAAAATGCAAAATTAGCCAAGCGTGGTGGCACATGCCTATAATCCCAGCTACTTGGGAGGCCGATGCAGGAGAAACGCTTGAACCTGGGAGGTGGAGGCTGCGGTGAGCTGAGATCGTACCATTGCACTCCAGCCTAGGCAACAAGAGCAAAACTCTGCCCGGCCCCCTGAAAGAAAGAAATAAAGAGAGAGAAAGGGAGGGAGAGAGGAAGGGAAGGAAGGAAAGAAGGAAGGAAGGAAGGAAAGAAGGAAGGAAGGAAGGAAGGAAGGGAGGGAGGGAGGGAGGGAGAGAGGGCAGGAGAGGACAGGACAGGACAGGACAGGAAGGAAGGAAAAAAGATTGCAAAAGTGAAATTTTTGCTTATTTACAGGTAAAGATGAAAGACTTCCTTAATATTTAATTGTAAAATTCTTCATAGTCACTCATTCTCCTTCATCACCAACACCAACAAAGGCTAGAGCCCTCTGTCCTAGTGCCATTCCCAAGCGATCCTGATAGGTGCTACCATACCACCAAGAAAATCCCAGAAAGGCTTGCCAAGATTGTAATGTTTGCATTAATGATTTGGATACACTTTTAAAATGCACAAATTCCGGCTCCAAACAAAACTAAAAACCAGGCAGTCTACGACCAACTGGCAAGCAGGCTGGCAAAGACTCATTTCAGCCTATCAGGTAGGAAAAAGAAAATGCATGGACTCTATACCTAAACATCAGAGCATACATTTTAAAACGCAATAAAAAATCCAGACCAAAAATGGTTTTCTCAAGGACACGGAAATAAGAGAGTAGAGAAATAAAACAATACTAATGTCAATAAGTAATAATTATTCCATCAAGACAAATATTCCCGTTAAACTAAAGTTATGCAATGAGTATACCTGTAAGTACATAGTTTTAAATTCCCCAATAAAGCCAGGCACAGTGGCTCACACCTATAATCCTACAGCTTTGGGAGCTAAGGTGACAGGATCCCTTGAGGCCAGGAGCTGGAGACCAGCCTGGGCAATACAGCAAGACTCCATCTCTACAAAAAATAAAAATAAATATACCAAGGATGGTGGCATATGCCTGTAGTCCTAGCTACTAGGGAGGCTCAGGCGAGAAGACTGTCTGAGTCCAGGAATTCAATGCTGCAGTGAACTATGATCACACCACTGCTCTCCAGCCTGGGCAACAAAGTGAGACCCTGTTTCTTAAAATAAAATAAAATAGGCCGGGCGCAATGGCTCATGCCTGTAATCCCAGCACTTTGGGAGGCCGAGGTGGGTGGATCACGAGGTCAGGAGATCGAGACCATCCGGGCTAACATGGTGATATCCCATCTCTACTAAAAATACAAAAAATTAGCTGGGCGTGGTGGCGGGCGCCTGTAGTCCCAGCTACTTGGGTGGCTAAGGCAGGAGAATGGTGTGAACCCAGGAGGAGGAGCTCGCAGTGAGCTGAGATCACGCCACCGAACTCCAGTCTGGGCAACAGAGGGAGACTCTGTCTCAAAAAAACATAATAAATAAATAAAATAAAATAAATCGTAATAAAAAAACAAATTCAAAAAGGCAAAATTATATATCAAAATCCTTTCCAATTCCCTTTAGATTAGCTTCTGATACTGTGACTGAGGGAGTCATGCATCGCGTCTCCATGGCCAGAAATCAGAATTTAGCTACTTGATAAAAGAATTAACTTGCTATAAATTACCGTTCCTATCAATATAACTAATGATTAAAAAATCATCATTATTTTAAACACTAGAGTATTACAATCCTTTGGGCCAGTGTTAGATTTTCTTTAATAGTTCCAAAATGAATAAAAGTCTAAAATGTGGACAGATTTAACTCATTAAATTACCTTCACTATTGTTCACAGAATAAAATCCTTAATTGATTAATGATCTCAGGGTGTCTATCGCCATCTAGTGAACAATCACTTCAATTACCACGTCAGACATTTGACAACTGATACCCCTTTTCCTCATGGTTTAAAAATATATGTCCACTCAGTGCTGTAGGCTTGCCCAATTTCTTTTTTATGCCTCTCTACACAAGCACTGAGAACAAACACAAATACAGATGGTATTTCTATAGATTCACAGAGTACTTCTCTGAAACACTGACTTCATTACTTTTAAATAACGTACACACTGTGAGATCCCTCACACAATTCCTTACCCATTAGCTCATTCCTCTACCACCAAGCAATTCAAAATCATGGAAGAGTTTAAGTGTGAAAGATCACACCTGTGAAAACACAATATTGATGCCCATTTGACACAACTACTAGCACTTTTATTATACACCTGTTTTAAAAAGTACAATTAGTAATTACTCTGAGTATTCTAGCAGCCATAATACATTTGATTACAGAAATTATTAGGTCGCTAGAGCCAAACCTGCACGATTCCAAAAAAACTGAGCAAACACAAAATAGACTTAAAAATAAAAAGGAAAGGGAGGCTTCAAGGCCTCCCAAGGCTGTGTATTTAATCCACATCCAAATGCAAAATTTTATAATCTTTTGCAATGGCATGCTACCAGGTTTCCTTCTCATTAATTTCCACTTGAACCTTAATCTAATTTATCCCACAAGGACTTGAAAAGCAATGAACTTTTAAGATCTGCAGCTTACTGTATTATTCTGCCCACTCTATCTTGTCACAAAAAATACTAGTTTAATAAGTTACAAAGGTATTCCAAAATCTCAGCACACTGGCTCTCATTTTCACTTCACTCCTCCTACCTCTTTAACAATTAAAAGATGCTAACCAAAGAAAGATGATCACATCTTTCTTCCATCTTACTTCCATCCACCAGTGCTAATAATTATCTCCAATACTTTAACAATCATTTTTATGTTAGGAAATAATATTTGTAAGTGACTTTGGATCTTCTTCTAGAATAAGATTTCCTGGGAGAAACTGCATAATTATTATTTCTCAGTCGCTTCATATTACTTTAAAGGCCTACTTTCCAGAGCTTTATTTATCCTTATTTGAGGAAAAAAGCAAAGGGTAAAGAGAAAAGAGGAAAGCAGAAACCAAGAATTTAAATCACATACAAGTAGTTCTAGATTTGTCTGAAATTCTTTGTTTTTTTAGTGTAGAGAACAGGGTTTTTTTATAGTTCATTTATTAAAGATTTGTTATTATTATATTTTATTTAACAGAAAAATAAAAATTGTGTTTAAACTCCCTATTAAAAATCCAGCTAAAGAAAACCATTGCCCTCAAAATACAATGGATTAGGAGAGTGGGGGAGATCACTGGACAAATTTGGGGCTTATCATTATCAACAGTGCCCTTTTAAGCTTGTGGATTTCTGAGCCAATGCAGAAAATGTAACAACAGGGATTTCCCAACAGCAAGAGGCACTCTCCAAGGGAGTAAATTGTCAACTATTGCCTCTCGTGAGAAACTTAAGAGTAACCTTGATCCAATCTCAATAGTCAACCCATGTATTATCACCCAGTTGGGGCATAGTGAGTGCATTTCCTAATACAAAAATAAGATGGTATTCCATCAGAAGCCACTGGATATATGTAAAGAAATAAAATTTAAATAATTTTAAAGTAAACTTAGCTTAAGAAACTGAAAACATCCTTCCCTTCCCTCACTTCAACTAGCCCCTAAAACATCTATATCTTTCTCACATAAAAAAGGCCTGTGTCTTGAGATGGGTACCAAAAATAATGATCTTCCTGTAATAAGAGGTAGAATATAAAGCAGAACCAGTCATAAAAGACATCTTGAGATGGAAGAGACAACCCTACTGTACTAAAAGGATTTACATTCAAAATAGCCACTTGTTATACTTTATCTCTTTGAGTTTTAACTTCCTCATCTAAAAAATGAGAACATTATTATCTATTTCAAAGGATTCTTGTGTAATTTCAGTGAAATAATGCATAAGAAAGCTATCACATCACTGGTGTTCAATACATGTTTTGCCCTTCCTCACTGTGCCCTGAGCCAAATCTTTGAGATAGGGCTGCCACCAGAAGAGTGATTCTGAACATCCTGACGTTTATTTCACATACCAGTTAGATCTGCACTGTCCAACACAGTAGCCACTAGTTACATTTGTCTATTTAAGTTTAAATTCATTTTAATTATAATTAAAGCAATCTAAAAATCCAGTTCCTCAGCCAGTTGGCACTAGCCAGATACCAAGTGCTCACTGGCCACTTGTGGCTAGAGACTACAGCACCGGATAGTACAGATGGAGAACATTTTCATCATCATAAAGTTCTACTGGACAGAGCTGGTCTAAACTCTAAAGCAGGGGTCAGCAAACTTTTTTTCTAAAAAAGACCAGAGAGTAAATATATCAGGCTTTGCGGGCCATATGAGCCTCCATCTTTCCTACTCGGCTCTGCTCTCATAACACAAAAGCAGCCACAGATGATACATAAATAAATGAGCTTAGCTCTGTTCCAATAGAATATTATTTACAAAAATAGATGGCAGACTGCATCTGGCCCAATGGCCATCATTTGCCGACCCCTGCTCTAGAGCATTCAGAGTGCAGACACCCCATTATAAGCATTTTTCCCATGACCACTACCTACCTCCTTTAAGACTAAATAGTCTTAAACCCACAGACAGGTAGTTAAATGGAATTTAACATTCATAAATAACTATTATTTTACAAATTAAGAAAAACCCAAGCACATAGGGCTAAAACAGTTGAAGCTTACAGTGTTCATAAAGTGACGGTACCTAAATTCTATTTGGTGTCTGGACCATCTTATTAAAGCCAGTAACTCTCAATCCATAAATCCTGTCTTGACATATTCCTGGAAATTCTGGATTTATACATCCAATGGCCTCCTTATTATGCCTGGAGATCTACTACTCATGCCAAAGGCAACACATCCACGACAGAACTCTTAATCCTTCTTTCCCAGTTTCCTCCATCTTAGTAAAAGGCTCTATTAGCTATCTTCCTGATTTCTACCTTTCACTCACACTCCAAGCTAATCCATCAGCCAAAAAAAAAAAAAAAGCTGTCTTACGTCATTTAGGTCTCATTCATGTCACCTCCTCAAAGAAGCCTTCCCTGACCAATCTAGCCATCTAAACATTCTCTAGCCCACCACCCTGTTTTATCTACAGAGCATTTACTTCTATCATATTTTCTCAGCTATTTCTTATACATGTTTATTTACTTATTTACAGTCTGTTTTCCCAAACCACCCTCTCTCCACCCCACATTCCCAACCCATGTCGTCCCCACCCCCAAACCCCTCCCATTCTGGGTAGAAGGTAAGCCTCATTACAGGAATCTTTTATGTCTTGCTTGACATTCTATCCCGAGAACCTAGAACAATGCCTGGCATGTAGTAGATGTTCAATAATAAACACACACACACACACACACACACACACACACACACACACACACACGAATTAATGAATCCTTATTTAAACGCCTATTTATCTCAAACCTGTCATCCAAAGAGAGGGGTACTGTATTTGATGCTGTATAACTAGGTAATAAACTTGACTTTCCCACACTATAACATGTATAGTTAAAAATACTCTCATATCTAGAGATGTGAACGTTATTATGCCATTTACCTCCCTTCCTTTGTATGTCACCAAGGCAGCCAGTGGTTTGGCGTAAAATCTGCTATAGGAAAATCCCAGGCAACCATACATACTGTTCGCTGTGAGCTTCAAAGCCTTCTGTCGAATGTCATACTGCAGGCCACACAGAACAAAAGACAAAACAACAATATTTACAGATGCTTAAGCATTACATTAGATGTCTTTCTAGATCTCCAATAAAAAGGGAAACCCTCAATATCCCTGAATAAAAAAGAATTAACATACTCAACCCATTCTCCTGGATCCATGATTCCCTAACCTCCTAGAAGCAGCAAGTAAACACAGACTCCAAAGCTCCCAGGAGCTAGAGGTATCTTGCTCAGATACAACCTTTGTAAACAAAGGTGGCTTCCATTCTGAGGCACTCTAGTATTTTTAAATGGTCACCTACCCACAAACTTAAAATAAGTACCTGCATTTGCCCAGCATCCTGTTTACTCATAAATAATCAAACTGTAAAAGCTGAGACTGTCACTCAAATGTTTCTTAGTGAAAAGATATACCTGAAGAATAAGGTCTGGATTTAAGTCTTGCTGTTTCATTAGCTGTTTGACTTGTTTTCTCCGTTCTACCAGTTTCCGGATCTCTCTGGGCAAAATGCCCATTTCTAAGCTTGGATCTGGCAATTCAGGGATTTGTTCTTGTTCTCCATCCTGATAAACACAACAAATTTCACACAAATCAAACTTTTGTGAAATAAATTTCTACAGTAATACTTTATAGGAGCTTTCCCCCATGATCACATCTTGAAAAGCTATTATCTTATATAAGGTCAACAATGCATGAGTAGTATAAGAAAGAGCTGAGAGGGTTGTAGAACAGGTCACCATTGCCCTCTTCTTTCCCAATTATATTAGGCTGTCATTCCCACTATCTCCCACCCCTGTAGTTAGACACAAATTTAGATTTCATTTAAAGGGATACATTTTTACACATGCTATCTCTCTTCGACAAGACTGGAGAACAACATGTTTGGTGAAATTGTTTTTAAAATACAAACACTAACACCTCCAAGATTAAAAAAATAAAATAACCAGCAGCTAAACTACTATTTTAAATCATTTTTACTACCAAACAAAATGCTATAGAAATTGAAAACTATGGAGAATCACAGCAATTATTGTAAATGCTCTAGACTAAAAATAAAAAGCTCATAAATCAGCAAATTTAAGAGTTCGGAGCAGCCAGGAGCAGTGGCTCACGTCTATAATCTCAGCACTTTGGGAGGCCGAGGCGGGTGGATCACCTGAGATTGAGAGTTCAAGACCAGCCTGACCAACATGGAGAAACCCCATCTCTACTAAAAATACAAAATTAGTTAGGTGCGGTGGCGTATGCCTGTAATCCCAGCTACTCGGGAGGCTGAGGCAAGAGAACTGCTTGAACCTGGGAGGTGGAGGTTGCAGTGAGCCAAAATCACAACATTGCACTCCAGCCTGGGCAACAAGAGCGAAACTCCGTCTCAAAAAAAAAAAAAAAAAAAAGTTTGGAGCACATTTAAATAGGCCATGACATTTCTAAAAACTAATACATATATATCCCTTAACATTTATGTAGTACCTTTTACCTACAAATTGCTATGCAATCGACAGAAGAATAGCAACATTTCAGAAAAGCAACCAGCAGTCTTCTTATATTAAAATTTACAGGAGGAAAAAGCAGGGGAAGCATTAGACCATTTTTCTCAAGCCTCCATTAATTCTATTAACAGCTACAAAGAAAAAAGCCAGGCACATTTGCCCTTTCAAAGGTTCAGAAATAAAAATAAACCTCTTGGTTTAAAGTACATCAAGTCAATGTCATTTGATAACCTAGCCTTTACAAAGCATCTGATTTTATAGAGATCAATATCTTCAAGTGAACGCTCTTACAATAGTAATAGGGACCTATTGTTTTCCAATATAACAGATGATGATAGTAAATCTATTAAAGAGATCCTGGTACACATTCCAATTTATTTACAGCAACTATGAAAGTCAAATAAAAAGTAAACTGAAAGGATGTAGATTCAGGAAATTTACAATCTACCCGTAGCTCTACAACTACTACCTGTGTGACCCTAACTGTCCTGAGGTACCATGCATGAAAATGATTCAGATCTATAAACTGCTACATGTATAGTATTTCTTAGATGACCTCTGAGGTCCCTTCCAACTCCAAAATGATTCCATTTTTTTTTTTTTTTTGAGACGGAGTCTCGCTCTGTTGCCCATGCTGGAGTGCACTGGCGCGATCTGGGCTCACTGAAAGCTCTGCCTCCTGGGCTCATGCCATTCTCCTGCCTCAGCCTCCCGAGTAGCTGGGACTATAGGCGCCCACCACCACGCCCGGCTAATTTTTTGTATTTTTAGTAGAGACGGGGTTTCACTGTGTTAGCCAGGATGGTCTCGATCTCCTGACCACGTGATCCACCCGCCTCGGCCTCTCACAGTGCTGGGATTACAGGCGTGAGCCACCGCGCCCGGCCTCAAAATGATTCTATTATATATCCAGAATTCAAGCTGGAAAGCTCCAATAAGCAAAATGGAGGTGGGCAGAGGCTAAATAATACTAATTATCAACATGCTGGCACAGTAGCAGAGCAGAGCTCAAATATTAATTGAATGCAGTCACACTTTTTGGGGATGTCTACCCAGTATCTTCTCTGTAAAAGTATCCACTAGTCCCACAGAAAGGCCCACCCTTAGCAGCTAGATTTGTACCCTGTGAACCTACTCTTGTGGTCACAGTTAACGGGGACCTGGGGCGCTCACCAACCTAGGCAAACCTATCGGATTCTCTCTTCCGGGAATATGAAATTGAGATTGAAAAACAGGTCCTAAGCTTGTGGTGAGAACTAAAGGACATATAAATTCAGGAGCTAGAGGGCAACCAAACATCTTCTGCCATGTATTTAAAACAATTACAAAAAAGAAATGTGGTATATGTATATACACCTACACATACACCACGCATGCATATAAAATGGAATATTATTCAGCAACACAAATGAATAAAGTACTAGTACATTCTACAAAATGGATGAACCTTGAAAACATTATAAGTGAAATAAGCCAGATACCGAAAGGCCATATATTGTATGATTCTATTTATGAGATGTCCAGAATACACTAATCCATATAAGCAAAAAGATTAGTAGTTGCCTAGAGATGGAAGGGATAGGGGATTGAGGGAGGTGACAGCTAAAAGGTTTATTTGGGGAATAATGAAAATATCCTAAAACTGGTTGTGATGATGGCTGCAAACTCTGGGAATACACTAAAAGCCACTGAACTACACACTTTTAACAGGTGAATTATATGGTATATGAATAATACCACAATAAAACTATTTTAAAAAGACACAGATCTTCCTTCTTTAAGCAATTCTTTTAAACTCGATTTCAAGAGTCCCAGGTTAAATACAAACCTCTGTAACTTTCTGTGCCTCTGAAGCAACTCTTTGTACTGTTGTAAAACAAATGTTAAATTCCTGAATGATGGAAGGATATAGACTGTTGAAGTCCAGAAGCAAAATGAACTTATCATAAAAACCTGAAATTAAAAAGTCACATGTCATAAAAAGTCTAAAGAAAAGCAGAATTGTCAAAACATCATTATTAAAAGCACTATAAGTATATTAGAAACTTTGTACTATCCACATACACTATCCAGAGCTGTGAGACAGACAAAAAGGGAAAAAAAGAATCAACTACTGTTCTATAAAATAATGCGGATTAGTGAAAAGCCAGATCACAAAAGAAGAGGGAGAAAAAGATCCTGTCTCTCTTTAGAACCAGCTACAACCAGTCCTTTCCCCAGCTGCCCCCAAAGCACACCATTATCATGAGCAAATACCTTCCCAATCAAGTATCTGAGAGGTATCACATCCATTTAAAAAAAAAAAAGTTCAACTCTCCTTCAAAGCAAGAATTCTTTGAAGAATTCTCCTACCTGCTCTCCCACTCCTACCCCAAATAAAACCAAGTAAGTGGTTTGTTTGTTTGTTTATTTATTCATTTATTTGAGACGGAGTCTCACTCTGTCTCCAGGATGGAGTGCCGTGGTGCAATCTCGGCTCACTGCAACCTCCGCCTCCCAGGTTCAAGAGATTCCCCTGCCTCAGCCTCCCGAATAGCTGGGACTACAGGCGTACACCACCATGCCTGGCTAATTTTTTGTATTTTAGTAGACATGGGGTTTCACCATGTTGGCCAGGATGGTCTCGATCTCCTGACCTCGTGATCTGCCTGACTCAGCCTCCCAAAGTGCTGGGATTACAGGTGTGACCCACCGTGCACGGCCGAGTAATTTATTCTTTTACAACAGCTTCAAAATACAAAATGGACAGCACACTTACCTGTACAAAAACTGAGCTAAAATCAAACAAGAGACACATATATATAAATGTCAGTAGTGGAACGACCCACCCTTTTTACTTGCAAAGGATGAACAGAAAGCTACTATATTTCTGTAGGACATTTACAAAGAGTTATCTTCACCTTGAGAAGAAACTGAATAAAAATAAATGTCCACTATTAAGACAGTAATAATTGCAAACACATAAGATAGTTTATTCTGTGTCCAGTATCATACTAATTTATCCTTAAATCCCTGTGTGGTAGATATTACTCTTATCTCTATTTTACAGAAGAAACTGAAGCTTACAGAGGTTAAACAGGCAGTCCAAGATCACATTGAATTCAAACCCAGACCTACATAACACCAAGTACTAGTGCTCCATTTCATTATAACTAATAATAAAATCACTTTTGTCAAAAATGTCTCCTACTCAGAATTAACTTACTGGATAAAATTCACATTAATTCCTTCACAACAATGTGAATATTCTTAACACTACTACTGAACTGTACACTTGGGAATGGTTGAAATGGTTTTTTTTAATACAAAAAATTAGTTGGGCATGGTGGCACACACCTGTAGTCCCAGCAACTCAGGACGCTGAGGCAGGAGGATCGCTTGAACCCAAGAGGTGAAGGCTGAAGTGAGTAGAGATCACACCACTGCACTCCAGCCTGGGCAACAGAGTAAAACTCTGTCTCCAAAAAAAAAAAAAAGTTTTTTATTTTTATTTTTTTAAAGATTATTTCTAGCTCTGTGTACCACAAAACATCTTCGCCATTCATGACAATAGGGAAAAGGTATTCTCCTGTTAAAGTTAAAATTGGTGGTTATTGTCTGTATTCTTTAACTTTGCTGTCAACTGAACTGGTCAGGACAAACAGCTATCTATGTACTGGACAGCTACCTATCTATTGGACAACCTACGGTTACAGACCAAATCCAACCTACTGCTTATTTTTGTACCATCCATGAGCTTAAGTATGGTTTTTACATTTTTAAATGGTTGGAAAAAAATCAAAAACAATATTTCATGACATATGAAAACTATATGAAATTTAAATTTCAATGTCTATAAATATTTCATTGGAACACAGCATAACAAAATTCACATTAAGTCTATGTCAGGTGACTGGCAACCAAGATTTTCACATGAATGAAAGATAAAAGTCATGAGACCTATTTGCTGACCTGTAAGATATAATTCAGGTCTTCTAGTTTCTCAAGCCTAGATCCACATTAAGAAACTCCTTAATATTGGGAGAAAACCAATTCACTGCCCAGCCTTACCAACTTTGGGGTCCAAAACCAAGCCTCCAGCATAAGCTGCTTTCTTACGTCCTTTCTTATATTTATTGGTATCTCCATCAATTTCTTCATCTTCATCTCCCTAATATCAAATGGAAAGATAACTTCACCACTAATTAACTAATTTAAAATTTTGATGATCCTTTCTTTTCCAATTGCAGGACTTAGTTCTAACAAACATTTCAGTTACTGGTCCTATCTGTTGGGAAAGACAGTTATTGTAATATGTTCATGAATCCAAATTAATTCCAAGCATAGTAATTTCTTAAACAAATACTATATCCTGAGTTAACAAATACAAAAATTTTATCTTTATGTTTCTGAATTTACAAAATTTCATATTTTTAAATCAATGAATATTGAAAAATACTTTTCATATTATACAAAATTTGAGATTATAAAACAGCCCTCTTAAAATCACTACTCTAATATTCATGATGTAAAAACATAAAATGCTTCATGTAGACATTATCATTATCCCTATTATTAATATGGACACCATAAAATAAGTACATCCATATACTGAAAATCCGTTCCTAAGTAGTTTATTACTGGCCAACATTCAATACCTCAGCAGAATGTTAAAGTCCTTTAAATGAATATTCCCTATACCAATTTTGATAATGTACACTAAAAAACAAGCAAATATGAGAACCTGAATCAAATTTTAACATTCAATTCCCATTTCTGAATTAATTAATATCAGTGCTAATAAAACAATAGCTAAACTAAGTTTTAGTTCCAAAGTGATGGAGGCCACTTCAGAAATCTGACTGTGGGTGACCTTGGTCATACTAGCACAGAAAAATGCAACACAAAAATAAAGGCTCATACGGTTTAGGAAAATAAAAAGTTTAACTGGCATTTATCTTTGGATAGGGCTAAGGTGCCAGAACACATTCCGTATATGGTCACCCATCAGAGAGGTCTAATGCTTCCCTCAAAGAATTTCGTATTTCACAAATAATTTTGCCTGCACAAAGTGCATTTTCCTTTTACAAAGTGGAAAAGGAAATGACCACACAAAAACAAGGGAATAAACTTGACATGGTTTCTACAGTACACAAGGGATTAGCTATTTTGAAAGCAGATGTTATCACAGAAAAAAAGGCTATCTAGGTATTTAAAAGGTGGGGGGTAAGTAGGTATTAAAAAGGGAGAGGGTAAGAGAAAACAAAATACTGCACAGTTTTGGACCCACCAGTTTTTGCTGAGGCTTCCTGAAAATCTGCTTGTCAGGCACAATATAGTTGTTTTCGTAAAATGCATGAAGCAACAAGAACTCGTTACGCTCGGATCGTCCACCCATCAGCGTCCTGGACTATTAAATGGAATTTATTTTTTAAATTTGAGCTCAAAACCACAACTAACAAAAGCAACTTTGAGTCAGTAAGTTTAGTCACAGCACCTCCTTTAAAACTATTCCTAATAACGGGCTGTTTTTTAAAAAAGGTACCAAATTATTCCTAACATTTTCTTTAAGCATTATAGTTAAAGGAGACAAAGACAGCTTAAAATATTGACAACATGGCTATTTATTTACTCCCAAATGGACCATTCCACTAAACAGACACATCCAGATGTTAGAGAGATGATCCGTATGTTCGCCCAAATTTCAACACACTGCACCTGGCATTCCTCCCCTTCTCCCAACCAGTTCTTCCTTTTACAAAAGACATCCAGCTTTCAGAATCTAAGTTACTCATTTTATAAGCATGCATCTAGACTCATTATCATATAACAACTACCCCAAGCAAATACTGAATCCAACAGGAAATGCTTTTTCCCCCTTTCTAAGTTAAATTTACCATAATGTTCCCAGCGATGTTAGTGATCTGCAATGCTAATGGAAGAACATTTAGCTCACACATGATCTGCAAAATGAACTTGGCATCTTTCCAGGTGTGTTCCAACAGGTATAACAGTTGAGAAGATTCACTGTACAGAAAAGTAAGAATGAAACAGAATCAAGTAATTAAAAGAAACAATGCCTATAATCAGAACTTCACAAAATATTACAAGGAATTTTGGGTGTAAGTAAACTCAGAGCAACAGCACCTTGGCTTCAGAAACAATTTAAAATAAGGTCAGTATGTAACCAGGAATTCATTCATACCATTGATCCCAATGCTTTTCTCCAAAACACACACACACACACACACACACACACACACACAGAATCCCGTAAGGAAAAACTGAAGTAATACAATAACTACAAGCCTGAAAACTATCTAAATCCTTTCATTCATTCCATCCAGTGAGTATATATTGCACGCTTACTATGTGCCAGGCATTGGCTGTGACCAAAACAAACAAAATTTCCTATCCTCCTGGAGCTTATGTCCTCATGGGGGAGACAGAGTATAAAAAAGACAAAGAAATTAAGTATACAGTATGTTATATAATGTTAAAAGTTAAGCAACGGGAATATTAAGTATCAGAAGCAGAGACTGAAATGTTTGTTAGGAAATAGTGGAAGATTTCACTGAGAATAAAAATCTGCAAGAGGTGAAGGAGCAAGACTTATGGAAAGAGCATTCCAGGCAGACAGGATAGCACACTTAAAAGCCCTGAGCTGCATGCAAATCTGACAGTTCCAGGGCTAGGAAAGAGGCCAATATGGCTAGATCAGAGAGAATGATGGAAAGAGGAGTAGGAGATAACGACAGAGTTAACAACATAGAGACACATTGTAAAGGACCTTGTAAGTAAAAATAAGGACTTTAGTTTTTACTCTGAATGAAACAGAGTCACTGGAAGATTCTGAGCAGAGTATCACATATGACTTGATTTTAGCAGGATAACTCTGGTTCTGGATTGAGAATCTACCACAAGGGGGAAAGGGGAAAAGTAGGGGATAGGCATATTAACCCAGTAATCCAGGGGAAAGAGGATAGCAGCTTAGACAGGATGGGTCCAATGGAATTGAAAAGAAGTGGTCAGACTTAGATATATTTAGAATAGGCCAGGCGCGGTGGCTCACGCCTGTAATCCCAGCACTTTGGGAGGCCGAGGCGGGCGGATCACTAGGTCAGGAGATCGAGACCATCCTGGCTAACATGGTGAAACCCCGTCTTTACTAAAAACACAAATAGCCGGGCATGGTGGTGCGCGCTTGTAGTCCCAGCTGAGGCAGGAGAATGGTGTGAACCCGGGAGGCGGAGCTTGCAGTGAGCCGAGATCGTGCCACTGCACTCCAGCCTGGGCGACAAAGCGAGACTCCGTCTCAAAAAAAAAAAAAAAAAAAAAAAAAAAGACATATTTAGAATATAGAAATGACAGGATACCCTGATGCATCTAGTGTGGGATATCAGAGAGAGGAATTAAAGATGCCTCAGAGATTTTGGGCTAAGTAAGACTCTGGAAGTTTCCAGTATATTAAAAATATACTTATTAATTTAGTAAGGAAAGACTACAGGAAGAACCTAGGATCGATCAGAGCTCAGTTTTGAACAAGCTGGGAGTTCACATTAGATATCAAGTAAAATAGGTAAAATAGATACACTGAGTCTGGAATTTAGGGAGGTCTAACCTGAAGATACACAGGTGGGAGGCATAGGCATCCACATGGTATTTAAATTCCTAAGACTCAATGAGATCACCTAGAGAGGGAGCAAAGTCAGAAAAGAGAAGTCCAAGGAGGAACTCAGGAAGAACTAGCAGGAATGAATGAGAGATGGTCAGAGGAATAGGAGGAAGAAATAAGCAAGCAATACCTCTAACTTAATGATTGCTCAGTTTTTATATTTCTAAAATATCTACCCTAATTCCTGAATAAATGAATTAAGAGTAGAAATCTAAATCCAAACTACTGTTAGGAAACATCAAGATAGCGTTAACACAGGTGAGGGAGACGGAGATAAACTGATCAATTACAATAATTCAAGAGGTAAACTAGTTCAAATTACGAAAATAGTGGAAACAATTTCCCCTCTACAGCACCACTGGCTCATGTCCCTCCAGACTAAGGATAGTGCTAGTGTCCTGCTGTTGTTAATTTCAAGACAGATGAATTCTGAAGAATCTAGGATCATACCTGTACATATTTCGTATATTTTCCATTGGGATTACAACCCTTTCAGTTTTTAGAATCTGCTGAACAAGTTCAGACAGATGGTAGCTTTTACAACGAATCAATTCCTTTGCTGAAATTTCCACATCACAGATCATTCGACCACAGGTAGCATTTCTTTCACCAAATCCACTCCGGCCCTACGAGATGGGAACAAAAAGCAAATTTCATGAAAGAGCAGACACTGAGAACATTTCTTTCTAACATATTTTGATGCTGGCCCAAAATTATGATAAAATTCTCATTCTTCCATTTATCAATCAAATATTTTTGAACATTTACTATGTATCTGACATTATCCTAGGCACTCAGGATACAGCAGTGATCAAAACAGAAAGGATTCCTGGCCTCATTTGAAATGTGTAATAAAAAACAGACATCATAAGTAAGAAATTATATAGTTTTAGGAGGTAACAAGTATATAGAAAATGGGAAAACAGAGCAGGGTGAGGGGTACAAGGAATATCGGGGGACTGCATCTTAAATAGGGCAATGGGGTATACCTCACTGAGAAGATGCCATATAAAGAAAATCTTGAAGGGGGTAAAAAGCTAAGCAAGTATTCAGATGAAGTGCTAATAACAACTCTACCACCTTAAAGATATGAGTAAGAAAAGAAGCAAGAGCAGTGGCCCCAACTTTGATCTGTAGTGGCAGAATCCTCTAGAGAACATTATGAAAAAGGTACGGATTCCTAACTTATCTGATGGGGCAACACGTCCATTTTATTTATAAGCTTTAAGAAAAATAAGATTTCAAGCACTGAGCAGTATCAGGTTTAGGAAGAAGGTGCTTCACACAAAAACTGCAAAAACCTTCATACATGAAGCAAGCAGGTAGAATGAAAAGTACACACTGGCTTTAAGTCACCCAGGCCTGGGTTCAAATCTCAGTTGTTCCCCCTTACTAGTTACATGATCCAGAACAAGTTATGTTACCCCTATGAGACTGTCTATAAAATAAAACTGGAGTTGTCATGAGAGGTAACTAACACAGAAAGCACTAGTTCATTGCCTTCTTTTTTCCTTTTTTTTAATTACAAGATATCATCAAGCAATATTGCATTCTTATACAACCAACATCAATTCTCCTCCATTCATTCTTCCCGTCTTCTTCCTAAATGATAACACTCAACGATTTCTGAACCCTGCAACCTTGCCCTAAGGGCTGTCACTTCAGGAATGACAAAGTGAAGGTAACATGCATGTGCTGTCTTTGTTCACTATTCCTAGATTCTAGCTGATGATTTTAAAAACTACCAGAGGCTTTTACGAATAATATGCTGAATTCAAAGGAAAAGATATTTAGTGCCAAAGTTAAAATGTACTGAAGTTCCTATAACAAGATAACCAATTCCTATTTTAAAAAGTATAGTGTGTTCCCTGGTAGCTACCCCACATTAAAATAAATAAATAAATAAGATTTTGAAAATTATTATTACCCCAAGCTTTGGCATGTTGGATCGCTTCAGTCGACCTATCTTGGACCAGTGAGGAGCTTTGCACACATTAATTCTCTGCAGTAGAACTTCCAGTTCAAACCCATAAATATTATGACCCTAGTCAGAAAAAGAAGGCAGCTGATAACGTTATAACAAATGCAAATTAGAGGATTTATCTTCATAGGCACAGAATTTCTTTGCCCTTTCTTTTTCTAGTCTCTAATTGAAGACATCATGCACTTACCTCCGATTGGGGTTCCTTTCTTCTTCAGGAATTTATTCATCAGCAGCATTCATTAGCCTTGACATTAACAAGGCTGCTAAGCAGATTGCTGGAATAAACTTTATTTCATCCTAATTGATGCAAGGCTCATATGATGTATTTTAATTTGCAACTCATGCCTCACAGTCTCGGAGGCAAATGCAAATTTAATGTCCCATACTTTTCATGTGATCGGTAAAAGCTAAATTCAAATAATTCCATTTTGCTTCCTTAAAAACATAGAACCTCGGCCACCGCACTCCAGCCTGGGCGACAGAGCCAGACTCCGTCTCAAAAAAAAAAAAAAAAAAAAAAAAAAAAAATTAGGCCGGGCACGTTGGCTCAAGCCTGTAATCCCAGCACTTTGGGAGGCCGAGACGGGCGGATCACAAGGTCAGGAGATCGAGACCACCCTGGCTAA
This sequence comes from Rhinopithecus roxellana, assembly GCF_007565055.1. NCBI lineage: Eukaryota > Metazoa > Chordata > Mammalia > Primates > Cercopithecidae > Rhinopithecus > Rhinopithecus roxellana. The sequence continues at coordinate 16,760,472 of NC_044555.1, forward strand.
TACGGTGAAACCCCGTCTCTACTAAAGAATACAAAAAACTAGCCGGGCGAGGTGGCGGGCGCCTGTAGTCCCAGCTACTCGGGAGGCTGAGGCAGGAGAATGGCGTAAACCCGGGAGGCGGAGTTTGCAGTGAGCTGAGATCCGGCTACCGCACTCCAGCCTGGGCGACAGAGCCAGACTCCGTCTCAAAAAAAAAAAAAAAAAAAAAAAAACAAACATAGAACCTGCCTGTGTTGTATGACAGTTTATGTAAGACTTCTTCAAAAGCTCAGGAACTGCATTTAGCTTCTTTTTTAAAAATTAAGTTCAAACACTACTGATTTAGACTCATAAGTGATATGCAACAAGATAAATATATAATACCACTAAATAGTTCAAATAAGAAACTTGTTAAAAACGAAGAAACTATATAGAGTAGAAACTATCTCAAAAATGCAACTAGATTTCATTTCCATAATTTCCAACATGTGAACATGATTCACTTGCCTATGTTTATCAAAACTTAGATGAAGTTTAAAATAATTCACATCAATAAATATACTTGTTATTAAACTTAATTAAAAATATATACCACTACTTAGAGTAGTCAAAATCACAGAAACAAAAAGTAGAATGGTGGTTGCCAGGGGCTGAAGGAATGGGAAGTTAATGAGTACAGTGTTTCAGTTTTACAAGATGAAAAGAGTTACAGAGGTGGATGGTGGTGATGGTTGCATAACATTATGAGTGTAGTTAATACCATTGAACTGTATACTATAAAATGGTCAACATAGTTAATTTTATGTTATGTGTATTTTACCACTAGATATTTATAGCAGTTTTGCTTATTAAATTAGAAGACCCAAAGGCCTGGAGGAGGTCTCACTTACAAATTATAATACCTAGAATCAGGGACCCAAATTCATGTCAGAATTCCATCTTACATCTAGATTTCTCACACATAGACTTGGCTCTAACACTGGAAGCCAGACCAGGTCTCCCAGGCTTCATGGCATCTCCTTGGGGTCCAAGACACTGTTGTTATTGGAGGCTGACTGAGGGCCTGGTGTTGAGACAGAATGTCACAGTACAACACTGTGGACAGAATCTTTTTGGAACTTTAAAGATAGGTCTTGAAATATCATAAGGGAAGTGGGTGCAGAGATATCGCTTCCAATCCACAGGAACTCGGGATGCTAGCCATACAGTAGCCAAATAAGGGTATCCAAGAGTAAAAATGAATGTAGGGAAGAATACGGCAAACACTTTTGCAACACTTCAATGTACCCAAATTACCCATATCACATCCAAAATATAGGCATTTATAGCCTACATTCCTCTGAAAATAAAACAAAAATAATGATTGATCCATTAACCTAGAAAAAAAGACAAATGAAGGAATTCCATATTCTATAAACTAGAAAGGCCAGAGGATATATAAAGCAAAATGTTGCTTTATGACTCTCAGGTATTGGGGCAAAAAATAGCTCAATTAATTATTAGCTCAAGCTGTCTAGTGGGGACATACTGGATCGTCAAGAGAAAAATCAATTCTGAGCCCTGAGTTTTCAAAGGAATATGTCATAGAGATCCACTGAACTCGTAAAATTAAAATACTTAGTTTTATGACTTGCACTAAACCAAGGGAATTAATAAACTCCTGTGACCACTATATAACTACCAAGTCAAGATTTTGGCGATAACTCCGTTTGTACACATTTACTTACTTATGTGCTGGTCTCTAAGCATAAATAGCCAGACAATCCTTAACTTCAACACTAAGTCATGGGTTGCTTTTATACTAGAGGAAAAAAAAAAACTATCTTGCAGTGGGCGTGTTTTTTTCTCCTATTAGCAGCAATTCCCACCAGTCCACAGAACCATTTCACTCTGAAAAGATTATCTGCTGCTCAAAAGCACCAATAAAGTCACACTGAAAAGAACTAAGAAATGAAGAGCTTCCCCACAACATGATCAAACATCTACTCACCACAATGATATCAGGATCAATTTTGTGAACTTTTGCAAGGAAAAAACCTAGCAGTGTTCTTTCTGTTGCAGCAACCTCAACCTTCACATTCTGTTAGATAAAAACACACCAGTCACTGACGACTCTTTACTGTCAGCAAGTACTGTACGTTGGCTTCTTGTTCAACTATGGTAAGATTTCTTAGGGTTAAAAGACACCATTCATTTCAAAATTAAACGTAGCAATGAAATTCCTGATTCTAGGTTTCATAGTAATAATTGCAAAGTCTCTGAGGAGCTCATTCTAGTAATAAGCATGTGAATAAAGCAAAATTTTAAGCGCTGAGCAACATAAAATACAGAAATGTCCCTCCACAGTGACATGCTTGTGCATCTAGACACATTCAGAGCATATGAATCAGAGTACCTATCAAAAACATACTTTCCTATATAATCCCTGGTAGACTTCACTGTTTATGTATTTACTGGGCAAAGAAATTCCAAGGATTGTATAAAATAATTCCAAATGGTAAGATAAGAACTGATAAATAAGAAACTAGACTAAAAACAAACATATTTAAGAACTATAAGTGACTGGGCGCAGTGGCTCACACCTGTAATCCCAGCACTTTGGGAGACCGAGACAGGTGGATCACCTGAGGTCAGGAGTTCGAGACCAGCCTGACCAACATGGTGAAACCTCGTCTCTACTAAAAATATAAAATTAGTCGGGCGTGATGGCACGTGCCTGTAATCCCAGCTACTTGGGAGGCTGAGGCAAGAGAATTGCTTGAAACTGGGAGGTGGAGGTTGCAGTGAGCGGAGATTGTGCCATTGCACTCCAGCCTGGGCAACAAGAGCAAAACTCTGTCTCAAAAAAATAAAAATAAAAAGAATTATAAGTGTTTTAAGTATAAACAAAACCTATCTTCACACAAAAGGCTTCCATTTGGATTAGTGATTGTAAATCAGGTATTCAAAAGATCCACTCATTAAAAATCTCTAAAAATGGAAGTTGATGGTTATATGTTTTCTACAACTAGGTCAGTTTAAAAATGTCAGTTTGGTTGGGCACGGTGGCTCACACCTGTAATTCCAGCATTTTGGGAGGCCGAGGCGGGTGAATCACTAGAGGTCAGGAGCTTGAGACCATGCTGGCCAATATGGTGAAACCCTGTCTCTACTAAAAATACAAAAATTAGCCAGGCATGGTGGCACGAGCCTGTAATCCCAGCTACTCAGGAGGCTGAGGCATGAGAATCCCTTGAACTAGGGAGTGGAGGCTGCAGTGAGCCAATATCACGCCACTGCACTCCAGCCTGGGCGACAAAGCGGGACTCTGTCTCAAAAAAAAAAAAAAGTCGGTTTGACTGTAATGGAATTTTCCTAGGTCATTTTACTTGGTTGTGTAATTCACGGCACTTCACAAATAACAGCCTAATCTAACAGTACCTTCCAACTACTGGACTTCTGAAGCCAATTAAATAAAATAAGTAGAACCCAACGAAGTTGCTTACTTTTGCAAAGTGAAGACATTAAAAAAAAAAAACCTAAAAATATATCAATATCATTACTTCATAAAAGAAACTACAATCCATAAAAGAAAATTCTTTTGATTGAATACACTTACCTTTGTGAAAAATTCACTACATTATACTGCCTCCCACTCCTCCCCATTTTATTAAGAACCCATGAAAACTTCTTCATGGAGCACACTGGAATTTAGAGATCACTGATCCATTTTGGCCAGCCCCATGTCAACTTTGTCAATACATGGCTTAACATCCACAGTATTTCCAATTTCATCTGGCTTCCCTCAAGCTGGGGAGGGACTCTATCCAACACCTTCCCCAAACAGTAATCATATGATCATGCATTTTAGAGAAGCGCCTAATTAAGCTATTGGAGGGGGGGTTGAGCCTATCCAACCACCAATACAGTACAGCATCCCATTATTTTTAGGTAGTAAAACATTTAAACATTGTTAAATAATGCTTCTAGGTGTATATGTCTAACACATTTTAATGGGTCGATATCATAGTTCAATCTGGCAGGAATGAATCTAACAAAATGTAAAACAGCTTCTTTCTACTAGTCCATACCACCCCCCTTTTCTTTCTCTCTCCAAACAAACAGGTGCTTCATATAATGAACATTTTACCTTTTTCTCAATGACTTCTTTGAAAGCATATGGAAAAATACAGTCCTTTGGTTTAGACACAACTGTAAAAAGGAAAAAAAAAAAAAAAAGATTCCAACACCCATCTTAGTCTAATTTCAGGTAATCATATAGTACACGTTTCCAAACGAAACTGTCTCAAATATATTACCCCCATCCCTAAAGAATTAGGAGGATCATCAAATACTTCGACTGGTCATGCTGATGACCTCAAAAGAATAGTCAAGCACAGAACCCTAAGTCCCTGCAGTTGTTAAAACTGCTTTGATGAAACATTTGCTACCTATCCATTGAAGTCAGAATGGAAGATTTTAGCAGTCTTCCTCAAAGGAAATCCCACCACCACCAATGCCCCAAGCAGCATACAGTGGAGAAACTCAGTTCAACCTTCTCAAAAGGTAAAATTGACCAAAGCTTCCCCCATTACACACTATAAGTTCCTTACCATACACAACAGCTATTCACATAGTGATGTACATAGAGGAAGTGAATAAATGCATGTTGAAATGAGCTCATGAAAAAAAAAAAAAAAAGAAAGAAAGAAATGAGCTCATGATTGCTCTCTTCTACATATTTTCCAGGCTATTCTCATCATCATTTTTTTCCATGTGGTCCACCCACTTAAGGCGTAAAATTTCACAACAATCATACCTCACACTCCCTTCTCTGCATGTTTTAGTCCTACTTTCCTAATACCCAAGAAAACCAGACGAGAGGCTGGCCAAGTTAATCTCTGCTTCTGGGCTGAAAAAGATCCCAGGAAATATAATAGGTCAATGGTATTATTCCCTTTTTTAAAAAACAGCAAAATGCTTAGGTAACTGGCCAAGTTCTCAACATGGAATATATCATGGAATATAGTCTCCTCCTTGAGGACTGACTCATAAAACACACATGCAGAACTTCATGGAACTGTTTCATCCATTGAATTTTATGCATGGCACAACTCAACTCCAATTGATATTACTATAACTCCTCCCAAATAGGTAAATATTTGTTCCTTGGCATCTTGCCTCATCACACAGAAAAAACTTTGATCAAGCTTCTATGATAGGCTATTAGAATGACATCAGAAAATAGTTAAAGCCTAATTTTGACCCAGGAAAAAACTACTCAACCTCAGTAGAGCAACCATTGAAACAAAAAAAAAAAGATATCAAATAGACTCCAGACTTCTGCTCCTAGAAAAAAAAAAATGAACCAGCTGAATAGGAGGCAACCAACCCAATAAAACTTAGTTTCCACGGCAAAAACAAAAAACAAAACAAAACAAAACAAAATGCTCTTTAACAATATGCACTATTCTTGAAAACAATTTTTGAAAAACAAGTTACTGATGCAATTGCTGGAAAAAAAAATAAGGAAATTCAAATCAAGCTGTTAGTAAACCAGCTTTAAAAAAATACATACCACAGAAGTGTGACTGAAAGGGAGGCTTTGGGGCTGCTTTGTCCAATGCAAAACTGTGATGGACCAAAGCTGCCACAGCAATAATCTGCAAAGAAAGGAGGAAAAAACCCACTTACCAGACTGCTACTATATATTCTGCATTCTCACCAAAACCACCAAGAATATCTAAAGATACACATTTAAATACATATGAAAACTTTGGCCAGGCGTGGTGGTTCATCCCTGTAATTCCAGCACTCTGAGAGGCTAATGCAAGTGGACCACTTGAGGTCAGGAGTTCGAGACCAGCCTGGCCAACATGGTAAAACTCTATCTCTACTAAAAATACAAAACTTAGCTGGGCATGGTGGCATGCACCTGTAATCCCAGCTACTCAGGAGACTGAGGCAGGAGAATCACTTGAACCCAAGAGGCAGAGGTTGCAGTGAACTGGGATCGTGCCACTGCACTCCAGCCTGGGTGACAGAGTGAGACTCTGTCTCAAAAAATAATAAATACTTTAAACTTTTTATTATAAAAATATGTAAACACATTAAAAAAGACAAAATAATAAAATAACTCCCATATAGCCATCATCCAGTTTCAATTATCAACTCATCTATAACCCTACCCACTTCCTTCCTTTCTCTAGATTATTTTGAAGCAAAACCCAAACCCATCATTTTATCTGGGAAGATTTCAGCATCAATCTCTAAAACTGGTTTCTCAATCGTGGAGCTATTGACATCTTGGGCCAAATAATTCTTTGTTGTGGGGGCTGTCCTGTGCACTGTATGATTAGCATCATCCCCAGCATCTCCCTACTAGTTGCCAGTATTACCATCCCCAGACGCCCTGAATTGTGATAACCAAAAATGTCTCCAGACATTGTCAAATATCCCCTTAGAGGCAAAATCTCACCCAGTTGACAACCACCACCACTCTGAAAGATAAGAAGTTTGAAAAATATAACCACAATACAATTATCTCACCTAATACAAGAATAGTAATTTTTTAAAATCATCAATTATCCAGGCAGAATTTAAATTTTCATATTTTCCAATTATCTCAATTTTATTTACCACATAAGGACCATACTTTGTAATGGTTGATATATAAAACTACAGATACAACCCTATCCCACCTGTCATTCCCCTGCAATTTATTTGTTAAAGACACCAGGCTGTTTGTCCTAGAGAGTGCCCCACAGAATGGATTCCACTGCTTGTGTCCCAACAGCATCATTTAACTTGTTTTTCTGTCTCCACACTGCCTATAAATTCATAGTTAGGTCTAAAAGCTTGATCAAAATCAGGTTCAATTTTGGAGCAAGAATACTTCAGAGGTGCTGATTACTTCTATCAAAAGGCACAGGCACATAATGTCTGCTCATCTCTACCTTAGAGATATAAGTACCCACTGGTGATCACTTCCTAGATCCATTATTTCACAGGCAATTACAAAGTGGTACTATTCCATTTATCTTTCATTTATTAGCTGAAACCTTCTATGAAGAGAAACTTACCCTCATCAATTATTTGGTTGCTGAGGTATAGTATGTGTTCAGAAAAGTCAAAAAACTTATTCATTCAATCCCTTTATCAGTTTTCAAAATAATGAGTTGGTTCCCTAGCTTCCTTCAGAAGTGATCAACGTGGTGTCATTGCAGACAATACCATTATGAACTCATGGATCTGATGTGTTGCAATCTGTTAAACTTATTCTTACCCTCACATTGTCCCATCTTTGTTCAGTAGAACACTCTTCAAGTTGATTCCTGAGTCCTTTTGACATATCTTCAGTAGATTTTAATACTGTCCTTGCTTTCTGGTATAAGATGTTCCAGACATCCTGGACACTTCCTTCCCTGAATCAGCCACTACTCCAGAGAGCCCAATTTCCTTTTATTAGAAAATGGGGCCAGGCACGGTGGCTCATGCCTGTAATCCCAGCACTTTGGGAGGCCAAGGTGGGTGGATCACTTAAGGTCAGGAGTTTGAGACCAGTCTGGCCAACATGGTGAAACTCCATCTCTACTAAAAATACAAAAATTAGCTAGGCATGGTGGTGGTGCATCCCTGTAATTCCAGCTACTCGGGAGGCTGAGGCAGAAGAATCACTTGAACCCAGGAGACAGAGGTTGCAGTGAGTGGAGATCACATCACTGCACTCCAGTCCAGCCTAGGAAGAGAGCAAGACTCCATCTCAAAAAAAAAAAAAAAAAAAGAAAATGGAAACTGGAAACCTCAATCTGGACACTAGAGGTGGATACTTTTTTAAAATTTTAACTAACTACTAATTAAACTTCTCCCAAACACTTAACTATGAACTATGGCCATCTAACGCATTAACTATTATTAAAAGATCACGTCAGGTGCAGTGGCTCACGCCTGTAATCCCAGCACTTTGGGAGGCTGGGGTGGGCAGATCACGTGAGGTCAGGGGTTCAAGACCAGCCTGGGCAACAAGGTGAAACTCCATCTCTACTAAAAATTAACCGGGTATAGTGGCCCACACCTGTAATCCCAGTTACTCGGGAGGCTGAGGCAGGAGAATCACTTAAACCTGGGAGGCAGAGGCCACAGTAAGCCGAGACTAAGTCACTGCACTCCAGCCTAGACAACAGAGTGAGACTCTGTCTCAAAAAAAAAAAAAAATCAAATCACAAACTAAAAAAAAAAATCAGAGTGAAAATACTGACAAAATGCTGTTAAAAAAGATCCCTACCAATGTCAAAAGCGCTTAGGAAGTTAAAACATAACAACAAAAATAAATAAATAAATAAAGCATCAGTCACGACTGCATGTAATGTAGGTCCCAACCTCCTACTAGAACAACTGGCAATAAAAGAGAAAGAAGTAAGCATTTATCCTGTCTTTCCTGAATAAACCATTATGGCATAACCAAATAATACTGGCTAAAGAGAAAAATTTAATTTTATAGAAAAACTTAAAAACCATGGACAGAATTATTAAAAAACCACCATTTTACAGCTCCTAATGAAATAACTAATTCAGGCAAAAATGACTAATAAATGAAGCCATTAGCTCAGTGGTTCTCAACTGGGGGTAATTTTATACACACATACACATCCCCTGGCCTTGGGACATCTGATGATGTGTTTGTAGGCATTTTTTGGTTGTCACAACTAGAGGGGAGGAATGCTACTGGCATCTAGAAGGTAAAGACCAGGGACGCTGTTAAATATCCTACAATGCCCAGCACAGTACTCCACAAAAGAATTATCCGGCCCAAAATACACATAGTGTCCAGGTTAAAAAACCTTAGATGAAAAGCTGATGGAGAATTACAATAGTTCTCATTCATTCAGCCGCTAATCAGACACAGACTCGCTAATAGCAGGTTATTTTTTTCCATTGATCCCAGCCTTTATCAACTAATAGCAGCTTAACCAGACGTTGTGTCTTCTGATATGATGTAATATGAAGTACACTGCATCACCTATAAAGCATTTTGGCTAAAAAAGTTGAACCTGAATCTAATTTGATCCTTTAGAGCTCATTTATAGTATGCGGAAATATGAAGGATAAGGCTGGATCGGCACACTTTTTCTTTCAAGAGCCAGACAGTAAATATTTTAGGATTTGCAGGCCATATGGTCAACGTTACTACTCAACTCGGCTGTCATAGTGCAAAAGCAGCTGTAGACATGGTGTCTTCCAATGAAACTTGACTTACACAAATAGGTAGCAGGCTGGATTTGGCTTACAGACAATTCATTGCCTGCCAACCCCTGGTATAGAGGAAAAGTCCAATGACACCACAACAAAGCAAATAAATAGAGAAAATGGGATATTCTACGAGACAACCAACAATGATTCTTTAATTTTTCAATGTTATTTAAAAAACTGGAGAGTGGGAGTGAGTTCTTCCTATTTAAAAGAAATTCAAGAGGCAAAGAGATTAAACACCATCTGTGAATCTTATGTGAATCCTGATTCAAACAAACTGAGTGTTAAAAGGCATCTTGAGAGACGGAGTCATCTAAGTATGGACTGAGTATTTTAGATCATACCAAGGAGTCAGTGTTAATGTTATTAGGTGTGCTAAGGGAATTATATAAGAAATACCACATTTTGAGAGAAGCATACCAAAGTTTACAGGGAAAATGACACAATTTCTGAGACTAGCTTTAAAATAATTCAAGAAGACAAAAAAAGGAGAGAAATAAGCGTGACAAAATCTTGCTAACTGCTGAATATGAGTGATTGTTATGGGGAGTTTTTTATTATTCTGTCTGTGTCCATCTGAAGTTCTCCTAAGTAAAAAATTTAATAGACAAAAATAAGTTCAGCAATCTAAGTCTTTAAGAAAGAACTCCAACACTAGACAAATTCAATTCATTCTCTATAATAAGAGTTTAGGGCCGGGCGCGGTGGCTCAAGCCTGTAATCCCAGCACTTTGGGAGGCCGAGGCGGGCGGATCACGAGGTCAGGAGATGGAGACCATCCTGGCTAACACGGTGAAACCCCGCCTCTACTAAAAAGTACAAAAAAAACTAGCCGGGCGAGGTGGCGGGCACCTGTAGTCCCAGCTACTCGAGAGGCTGAGGCAGGAGAATGGCATGAACCCGGGAGGTGGAGCTTGCAGTGAGCTGAGATCCGGCCACTGCACTCCAGCTTGGGCGACAGAGCGAGACTCCGTCTCAAAAAAAAAAAAAAAAAAAAAAAAAGAGTTTAGTAGTGAATTAGTATTCTTTCCCCTCCAAAAAGAACAACTTTCTCTTAAAACAAAGCTCTGCAAGTTCAGGCAAGTATCGCATCTAAGGCATGGGTACAAAATCTGTCCTATTTTTTAAACCTCATTTTGATGGTTCTTTGCATTCTGCATTGTCTTCATGCTGAAAGCCATCACGACAAGCGGTGGAGGACTGACATCCTTAATTACATTCACCAGGTCTGGTTTCAAAGCCATTGCCTCAACTTTACACCAACTGATTGGCTGATTCAAGAGCTCTGAAAAAGAATAGATACAACAGATCAATAGCTATTTACTGAAAAAGAAAAACTACTATAATTAAGACATCTGTCGTTAACTGGCATATTCTTCAACCCTGCCTTCTAATAAGAATGACATATTATAACATCTAACTAAAAATAAGCCACATTACTGGGTTGTATGCAAATCCTCACGTGTGTGTACATACGTTCATTTTCCTGGGAAAGAGGTCTATAGCTTTCATCAGATTCTCCAAAGAATCCAGGACCCAAAATAGGTTTTAAAAAAACTGAAACACTGCCTTGGAGGAATCATGAAACATTTTTAAGACAAAGCAGACTATCATAGATGCAATTACTGAAAAACATCAGGTAACAGGCCAAACATGCACTATCTATATTGAATAGCGATTCTCCTCCTTCAAAGGTCAGCAGTTCACTATGCAGAACAGCTGGGCCACATCAGCCAGGTCAGAAGTACATATGAATAACAGCATATTGAGGGATGCACCCCAAACTAAGGCCTCCCTCAGACTAAACTGCCAGGCATTACAGAGATAAGGTGATTCCAAATGTACTCCCTATACTCACTCAAGGAAAACTGAAGAAACAAACAGAAAAGGAAGTAGACACATTAAAATAAATAGATCAATTTCCTAACTTCCCTTTTAAAAACCACATCTATCAGCAATCTATTCAGCATTCTGAGCATATTTTTTTCCTTACGTGGACTTTTTACTTCAAGCCAACAAGGTCCTTTGATCTTTCTGTTCATCAAGAACAGTTCCAGGCTAGATGTGTTGGTCCCAAATACATGAGAAAAACTTTCTCCTTTCAAATCTTGAGGAAGCTGTGGCATTTCAGCCTGAAAAAGGCAAAAAAAAAAATTTTTTTTGTTTAAAACTATTACTTTGCATTTTCCAAAGTCTATATTTGAAATAAACAAAAGCCTCTCTATGAAGCACAGAAGAAACCCCTTTGATATATATGAAACGTAATTTGCCACAAATGAAATCCAAAACAATTCACAGTAGGAAACAAAACCAATTCACAATGACAAAATAATGCATCTTGATGACATCCATTAGAAGAAAAATAGGCCAAGAAGCTCCCCCAAAAGAGAATTTCTGTCCAGAGCTGTACATGCCTTACTGATAAACAATAGCCAAGTAAGTACCACTCCATTAGAAGAATGAAAGCAATAGAGTGGAACCCACTGAAAATACTTTTCATCACCACTGTCAGAAATAGTTCTTAAGTTTTTCTTCTCTCGGAGGCAGAGGTAGGCGGATCACGAGGTCAGGAGATCGAGACCATCCTGGCTAACACAGTGAAACCCTGTCTCTACCAAAAATACAAAAAATTAGCCAGGCGTGGTGGCGGGTGCCTGTAGTCCCAACTACTCGGGAGGCTGAGACAGGAGAATGGTGTGAACCCAGGAGGCAGAGCTTGCAGTGAGCTGAGATCGTGCCACTGCACTCCAGCCTGGGTGACAGAGTGAGACTCCGTCTCAAAAAAAAAAAAAAAGTTGTGGGAACAAAACACTAGAACACAGGTAAAAAGAGGTTAAGGGCCGGGCGCGGTGGCTCAAGCCTGTAATCCCAGCACTCTGGGAGGCCGAGACAGGCGGATCACGACGTCAGGAGACTTAGAGCATCCTGGCTAACACGGTGAAACCCTGTCTCCACTAAAAAATACAAAAAACTAGCCGGGCAAGGTGGTGGGCGCCTGTAGTCCCAGCTACTCGGGAGGCTGAGGCAGGAGAATGGCATAAACCCGGGAGGCGGAGCTTGCAGTGAGCTGAGATCCGGCCACTGCACTCCAGCCTGGGTGACAGAGCGAGACTCCGTCTCAAAAAAAAAAAAAAAAAAAAAAAGAGGTTAAGGTCCAGTTAATTAACATTCCATAGCAATGACCTTGCCTGTCACAGGACCAAGAGTAGCACTATAGCAATACTACTGACACTCCTCTCTCACCTTTCCACTGCTTATAAGGGACACTTCAATAGACTAATGATGTCCAACTCCATCGTGTGGCATTCTTTCCACTTGACAAACAGTCGTGCTGTTTCAACTTATTTATTTAAAGATGCATACTCGAAAGCAGAGAAAGGCAGTGTAACCTGTAGTCTATATACTTAAATTAATTTTATCCATTTCAATTATTCATTACTATAAATCCACCTCATTGAACTGTGAGCTTGAGAAGCCCTACCAATACTTGTAATTGAAAGTCAGTTGAAAGTTCAAAAACAGAAAAATGTCATTCTCAAGCAAAACCCAGTAATTTTCTTTGTTTGACTTACCGAGTATTTAACTTCCAAGTACTCAGATTTTTCTGGGACATCAGGTATCTCAAAAGCATAGTTCTTTTCCACTGGCTGGGTAAGTAGATATTTTTAAAAATCCTTAAGACAAAAACTTTTCACAAACTAACCAGTATTACATATACAATACATGCTCTTGTATTTAATCATCAAGAATTCTTATGGAACACAAAGGTAAATAAAGCCAAAAAGGTACCCTTTCCTCTTTCAATTGGAACTAAAACAACCAGTGTCAAAATGCCAAAAGGACTCATCTTAGACACTACAGAACTCAGAAATATTTGCATTCAGGAGGGGCAATAAAAGATTAAAATTTTTTACAATGTTAATGCATTAAATGATTTGCTACTATTTGATATTAAGCAACTCCATCTTGCTAGAACAATAATTAGCATTATAATTATAGTTTATATTTACTGAGTGTTGGCTATCTGGCAAGGACTGTTCTAACCATCTAATATGAATTAATGAATTTAACCCTTTCGGGAACTGTTGAAATAGGGCCCTATTTCTCAGATGAAGAAACAGGCACAAAGAAGTCATTCAGCTGGGCGCGGTGGCTCACGCCTGTAATCCCAGCACTTTGGGAGGCTGAGGCGGGCGGATGACTTGAGGTCAGGAATTCAAGACCAGCCTGGCCAACATGGTGAAACCCCATCTTTACTAAAAATACAAAAAAAAATTAGCCGAGCACTGTGGCATGTGCCTGTAATCCCAGCTACTCAGGAGGCTGAGGCAGGAGAATTGCTTAAACCAGGGAGGTGGAGGTTGCAGTGAGCCAAGATCGCACCACTGCACTCCAGCCTGGGTAACAGAGCAAGACTCCATCCAAAAAAAAAAAAAAAAGTCATTCGGCACTTGTCCAAGTTACACGCTATTAAGCAGTAGGGCTAGGACTTAAAGCACAAGCAGTCTGGCCTCAGCACCTATGCTCTTCACCAGTATATCACAATTGCTTCTAGAATTGTAAAGACTTGACCCATCAGCCACAATTCAAAACTCAAATAGTTAATACTGTTAGCCTTATCTTCAGTAACTCAATCCTCCCTGCGATCATTATTAATAGCCAGTATTTTGAGCAGGCTATAGCCCCCACAATTATGGCCAAAGGCATCAATATCTCACTAAAATCAGGACAATTTATCATAAGTAGCAAATGAACCAGAGATTTTCATTCTATCAGACTGTATCACAGTCCCTAAAAATAAAACCTTACTTAACTTTCTAACCAAAACATCTTGGCAACAACTAATACAAACAAGATCACAGCAGTTTCTTCTCCACTTGGGAATGAGAGCACAAGACATGTTGCAAGCACCAGAGGCAATTAATTTGCTACGGATTATCTTTCTATTCAAACTAATAAACATTATTTTATAAGCAGTTTAAAGAGAAAGAAAAAATATTTTTGCAAATCTAATATACTGCTTTTACATTCATACCTATGAAATTTCCATTCAATAAATTATAGCCGCACAGAAGGCATTTTACACAAAGAAAATATATAATAACTATTTGCTAAATCAGAAAATAAACAACAAACAGAGCTGGAAAAAAACATCCCCAAATACAAACCTTAGACTTGAACTTCATAATTTTATATTTTGTTGCTATTTTCTCATCAAATTCCTCATAAACATCCTTCATTGAAACTGGAGTTCCTGTTTCTTTCCCCGTATTTAGATCAATTTTCTGTTATCCCAGAGAGGGGACAGAGGGGAAAAAAGCATCTATACATAAATGATCTTCTCAACCACCAAAAACCCACGTCTATATCAATTTTCATCCTCACCCATTTAAACATTTAATAGCAGTCTTACAGATAAGTTCGAAGATACAAACAGACCCAAAAAATGTACTAAACCAAATGCCCAATTCCTCCCAATGGGATAATAAAAACAAATCAGCGATAAAGATGATCAAGTCTACAAAATGGATGAATAAGTATTGTAAATCCTGACCAAGAGACTCCACAGTTCAACTGACATGGGGAGGGGCTGAGAGGGAAATGGGGATGTTAACTCCCAATAAAAAAGGAGAAGCAGACCGAGCATGGTGGCTCACATCTGTAATCCCAGCACTTTGGGAGGCTGAAGCAGGTGGGTCACTTGAGGTCAGGAGTTTGAGACCAGCCTGACCAACATGGTGAAACCCTGTCTCTACTAAAAATACAAAAATTAGCTCAGCGTGGTGGCGGGCACCTGTAATCCCAGCTACTCGGGAGGCTGAGGCAGAAAAACTATTTGAACCCAGAAGGCAGAGGTTGCAGTGAGCTGAGATTGTGCCATTGCACTCCAGCCTGGGCGACAGGACTAGGCTCCATCTCAAAAAAAAAAAAACCCAAAAACAAAAAGGAGAAGCAAATAGAATTGAACTTGTTAATAAATGGCAATGGCGGGAATACCACTGCTGTCTATGCAGCAAAACCATGAAAACTGGGCCAAATGCCATGTCACATTTTAGAACCTTATAGTTCCAACCCTGATTATCATGGAAATGAGGAGTGAGGGAAAGAAAGCATTATATACAAAACTCAGAAGCTTTTATACTCTAACAAGTTGAAAAACTGAGTTCTACTTTAATTTTTCTACTTTTCCCAACCTCTAATAGAATTGCTGACCATCAGTGGTCACTAGGCGAGCAGCAAGAAAGAAGCATCAGGATTGTAGAGAATTTGTAGCCCTGTTGAAAGATAGAGAGCTGGCTGCAAAACACAGAATGTGTGGCAGATTCAACTATTGAGAACTAAAAGCTAATCACTAATGTTTACCATTTCACGGGGAAGGAAGTAAAGCGTTCGCTCAATATTTTTCACCATGACACAACAGCTCACATGGGTCTCAGCTGACTCAATCCAAACTTTGCCAAACAGAAATACCACACCTGAAATAAGTGAAAATCACGAGAAAAGAAACATTTCAATTTCACCTAATTAAAGGAGCAATATAGAGGCTCACTGAATGTGTCCACACATTTATACTTTCATGATAACTCATTTTGACAGCAAATATATCCATTTCCCACTCCCCAAGACCAGTTCTTTACTCAGTACTACACTAACACAATGGTACAATGTATGACCACTGGGAGGACACGGGACAGAATGACTCTCTAACTTGGCATAAACACCTTCCCCACAACCAGGATTATACAGATTAAGAGAAAGAAAACAGGCCGAGCATGGTGGCTCATGCCTGTAATTCCAGCACTTTGGAAGGCCAAGGTGGGCGGATCGCTTGAGCTCAGGAGTTTGAGACTAGCCTGGTCAACACAGCAAAACCCTGTCTCAAAAAAAAAAAAAAAGAGAAACAAACACAAGGATTTTTCAACAAATCTCATAATTAAGCCTCTTGTGACAACTTACAGATCTGAGAATATACTTATAATTTTTTAGCACTTGTATTTACCTATGAAAACCAATATTCATGTATCAGGATAACTAGTGCATCAGTGTTTTTCTATATGTAAAACTGTGTTTAGGAAAAACATAATTTACCTCATATTTCTTATTCCATATAATAATAAATATCTCACAATAAGGACTACTATTTCACCTTTTCTACCTCACAGCTACTTAGGACGTCTAACTAGGTAGTGTTTAGAATGTTCCTTTCTATTCTATTTCAGTTTAACAAATGGTTTAGTAACCAAATAGTAGATGCTCTCCTTTTGAGATCCCTAAGGAATGAATACCATAAAGTAAAACCATGCCTTTTAAGACATCAAATCACTGTTTATGAAAATTGGCCACGAAGAACAGACTGCAAACATTTGTTAGTCAACCCAGGAGATGGTCACTGTGCAAAATCCTGGGCTCCATGAATAATTAGACAGCAGTAATCAAGAAAGCCACTCAACACAGCCACTTATCTGAGACACTAAGAAAATTCTGGCACATGCAAAGGCCAATTACCCCAGTTTCAAAGACTACTCATCAGTGACTCCTTTTGTCACACATTCTGGTAGAAATAAGACGATTTAAGAATTTTCATGCAGATGATTAAAATTCTTTTTTTAAATTATACTTTAAGGTCTAGGGTACATGTGCACAACGCACAGGTTTGTTACATATGTATACATGTGCCATGTTGGTGTGCTGCACCCATAGATGATTAAAATTCCTACAAGAGTTCTGAGACTTTCAGCTTAGGGGGGTAACAGGGAGGGTAGAAGGGGAGGGAGAGGGAAGGAAGGACTATGGGAACATTAAAAAAGAAAAAAATCACAGTAACTCAAAAAATTAAGTCATCCTCACAACAGTTAAAGATGGAAAAACAAAATGCCATGCAAAGAAAAATAAAGACCCTAATATTGGATTCAAAGATTCAAATAGCTCATTTTACAGTCAAACTAATATCACACTTCATGCAACACATTGGACACTGTTTATGCCTCATTTGCCACAAAAAAAGATCATGGTAAACAAAGATTACATTCCCCCCAAAGTTACTAGCTGAAACCAGGTGCAGTCAGGATTATTCAACCTTGAAAAAGTCATAATGAAGACAGGATATCTTCCCATATGCAAAGAGTAAGATTCTTTTCATAATTATGGAGCATTCAGCAACAACTGACTTACTTAGAATCTGTTAGAAAGGGAGAAACAATAACAGGGTATTTTGGAGTGCTTCATTTTTATTAGCAGCATTGATTTCACCAAAGCTCAGTGATCATTACCTGCTATCACAATGAAAGTGTTCAACCCTCTGAGATTAAAGGAGTTTTTTTAAGCTATCTTATTTAACCCGTTGGCATCAATAACAGAAAGACGTGCCATAGGAGAGAACACAACTTGAGAAGTACCAGGGAACCAGAACAGCAGAGTGGACCGAGGGTGAGAAGCCCAAGCTTCTACCACTAAAGAGCTATTATATTTTTTGGAGCCTCAGTTTCTTAAGTGCATTACTAGACTAGCTGATCTCTGAGGCCTTCTCCAGCACCAGAAATTTCATTCTGCCTTAGCATTTGGATGACAGATCAATAACAAATTAGTATCTCTTTCAATTACAAAATATTTTCCAATATTGGTTGAAAAAGCCCATCCATGACTATGTTCAGTACCAGGAACTCAACACCACCATATATCATAAACTGGTTGCTTTGCCAATATAGCTGTGCTTCAATGCTTCAATCTTCCAATACTTGTCACTACAGACCAGCACTAGTTGAAATAGATTTCTGTGATGATGGAATTGTTGTTTCCGAGCCATCCAATATGGTAGCTATTAGCCACAGTGGCTATCGAGCACCTGAAATGTGGCTAGTGACCGAGAAAATAAATGTTAATTTGTATTGTATTTTAATTTATTTAAATTTAAAGAGCTACAGGTGGTTGGTGGTTACCACAGTGGACAATGCAGCTCTAGATCCTTACCCTGCAAAACAATATTCTGTTTACTAAGAGTATCAACCAGTAAAGAAAATGTAGAAATAACCAACTCATTTTCACATGAGAAAGAAAGTTGCTGCTTCTTAAGGTTCTAATCCGTGGCAACTGACGCTGGCAATATGAAGCTTTATGGGTGTATTTACTTCATGGGGTTGTGGGGGAGTGGGGAACCATTCACTTTTGTGTTACGCATTCTCATACCCCACAAAGCTACAAAGCTTTAAGATGCAAACTCAGTAATAGTAGCAAATACAACATTAGTCTCTGAAATTTTTCACCTGCATCTACAGGACTGTCAGTCACTGTGCAGTTTATTTCAACAACTATTTATTAAACACCTACTATGTGCAAGGCATTGTTGCTGGATCCTGGAAATAAAAGATCCCAGCCCTCCAGGAGCTTACAGGCTTTGTGGCAAAGAAAAACACAGACTCAGATCATTTCAAAATAATAGGACAAATGCTACAGTGGGAAAGCCTATGATGTAGTCACAAGGAGAAAGTGCGCCTAGACCCGTCTGGAAGTTTAGGTAAACTCCCAGGAGATAACATCTGGGCTGAATTTTAAAGAATGAGTCAGATGAGGGCATTCCAATCAGACAAAAAATAATGAGTAAAGGAACACAGGTATAAAGAGTAGCAAAGTATATACAGAGAACTATTTCTAGGGAACAAAATTCATAGACAGCAGGCATCAGAAGCCTTGCTAAGGAGTTTGGACTTTATGTTGTAGGCAGTAGCCACCGAGGATTTTTTTAAATGAGGAAATGACATGGTCAGAATTGCCCTTCTGATCAGTCCCTCTAGCAATGATGTGGAGGACGACAGCTAAGAGATCAATTAGGAGGCTGGTGCAATTGTTTCAGTGGGCAAGAAGGGATCGGGGTAGCAGACATGAGGAGGAAGAGAAGGTAAGTTGTCCATTTTCGGCAGAGAAAACTAACCAGACTTGGAAAGGGAAGTGAAGAAAAGCAGGGAATCAAGGATGGCTCTCAGGTTTCTAGTTTTGATGGGACCATTAACCAAGATAGGGAATGAAATACAGCATTAAGCAGATGCAGCAAAACACAGGGAGTAATACTGGGATAGCCAGGCCACTGTGCTGCCCAGCTCCAGGTAATACCAGTCACACTGCTGTGCTCCAGGAAGGTCACGTGAAAATGGTATTCCCTGAGGTTGTACAATGGGGCAGCCCTGGGTTTCAGCAATGGATGGGAAATCATCTGCTCAGTCTCATGTAATCACACTTGCCGGCCTTCCAACAGAGTAACAAAGTAGTCAAAGAGGTGAGGGGATCTAATCAAATCATTTTGTCCTAAAGTAGGTTAAAATATCATTTCTAAAATTGATTATATCTTTTCCTAAGAAACTAACACATGGCAGTGTGCTACTCAAGTGGCTCAACAGTTTATATATATTTGATAAGCAGAAGCATATTAATGCTTCTGACCGTCCCCACCCCTGCCAGAGATCATTAACATTTTTCCAGTTAAAGTCAATGTCTTATTATCTCTAAGGTAAATGCGGCCTTCAATTTACTCATACGCTTGCTTTGCTGACATCTAGGTACTCCCTCTCTTTTCACTAGATACAGCCTCCAGGAAACCGCTTTGAAAAATACACTATTTGCACGTACCACAGATCCCAAAAAGGATCTAAATAAAGACAACTCTGTTTAAGAGTGCCTACTGTATTTAACATTAATCCGACAGATCTTGCAATACACAGTCCCACAATGAAGATGGGCTCAAAGAGCCACAATGAACAGCCTCCGAGCTTTTTGTGAGTCAAGAATTCACAGTATTAGCTCATTAGGATGACCTAAAAATCATCCTTGATTCCTCCTTTCTGTCACCTCCCCCATCCAATCCATTAACAAGTTTGTGTCAAAAGACATGTCAAATGCCTTTACTTCTCTCCTCTCTAGCCACCAAGGTCCAAGTAACTAGCAGCCCTGCCCTGGACTGACTGATCTCCAGGGCTTCCACACTTCCCCATTACCCCACACCAGCCTATCCCTCCATGTGTGTGTGCACACGTACACACACACCACAGTGCTTATTCTCTACACAAACCAGTGATCCTGTTAAAATGTAAGCCCAATTATGTGACTACCATCACCTGTACTTAAAACCCTCCAATGCCTCCCCATTGCTCTTAGAAGATTCAAACTCCTTAACGAGGTTTTCAGAGTCCTATATTATCTGGCCTTTGTCTTTATCTCCAGCTTCATTGTATACCAATCTTGTCACTTGATTACTATGCTACAACCACACAGGTCTCCTCCTTCCTCCCTCTAGGCCTTGCTAGTACTGGCTCGTTAAGCTGAAATGCCCTTTTATCAGCTCTGCAAATACCTCAAATCTCAGTCCAGTGGTCATTTCCTCAGGCCTCCCCTGGCCATTGCCCAACTAATTTTCTTTACATCATTTATCAATTTATCTCATTTACTGCTAATGTGCCCCCACCCCCTGCCACCCTCCTAGAACATAAGCTCCATTATAGTGCAGGGAATTTGTCCAGCTTATTCATCCCATCTCAGTGCCTAGCACACAATAGGCATTGAAATTTGCTGAAGAAACACACAAATTAATGACTGATTCCCTTTAAAGTGCATTCCTGTAACTTCAGATACATCAATAGTGAACTACAAACACACATTCCAAAACCATATGTAACTGATGTTTGGAATAAGCATCTTTAAGGATTATTCACACCATAGCTCCTCTCCATCAGGGTGGCGCATTCACTTTACAATGAATGAGTGTCACTCTCTTACAATACATGTTAAGTGAGGGCAGGGCCTGACCTGAGCTAATTACAACCACTCAAGTATTTAAGGGACAAAGGAAAAAACAAAAACAGAAAATGATTAAATAAAATAAAAAGACAACACAAAAAGAAACAAAAAAATAAAATATTTAAGGGAAAGGTCCTACTCTGAGTTAAAGGCATACAGTTAACCTTATGTATGATTACCTGGTTGGTTGTACTGATCTTCATAAGCATCCAACCAATAAAAGTGGAATACTTGTTCCTCATCTGCCCCTTTTACCAATGGGAGTTGACTGGAATCCACTTGAACTTCTTGCACTGAGAAACTGCTATCACCTTCTTGATCAACGTCCCAACAAGAGACATCTGGGAGAAAACTTCCTCTGCAGAAATCACATTTTCAAAAACCTTTCAAAATCCAACAAAAAAATTGTAGTCCTATTTTCCAGAAAAGTCATAAAATGCTCTTACAAGTAGGACATGGTCCCTTTCCCAGAATCCGCCTCTTGTTTCACTTCCTCTGCAGGCTCACTCTCTTGGTCCCAAGCCTTGGCAGCCATAGGCTCCAGGTCCACCTCTTCAGTTTCCATGGGCTCATCAAAGTCACCATCTTCAAACTCCATTGCCCCTGACTCCTGCTCTTCTTCTGTACTCTCGACCTGTACAGGTTTGCCTGTAGGCATCATCACACATTCTTATCATGTGCTAGTGCCATGACACAAAGGCACACAAAGGCGCACAAAGGCTTATCCAACACTAAAATAGCAGCCTGTCCCTTTTCTATAATATGTTTGCATTTCTCTTTAATCTCCAAATTGGGTTTTTTAACTTTTACTGAAATTTTTATGAATTCAAATCTTCACATTTAAACTTGCCATCACAACACCTTCAAAATCTCTTCTACCTCCTCCATCATGGGGCCTCCATCTTTGACAGAAACCACTCAACACTCTTGCAATTCTTGCCTGACATCACACTTACCAGCAAATTCAGCACGTTTAAGAGGAACAGGAGTTAACGGAGGCTCCTTTCTGGAGACAGGGGAAGCAATTTTTCCTGAAGGAACTGCCTGTAAACGTTTTTAAATATTTAGTCAGTTAGACCTACAAACTAAAAATATGCAACTGTCCTACCCTGACCAAAGATAATGACAGTTCCCTTTTATAAAAAGATTTTATGTATTATTAATGTAACAGCTTCAATTATTTTACTGTTACCTAGGTTTACAAAAAATACTTGCTTCTGGGAGGAAAATTATTGCATTTACCACTGTTGTAATACCTATAATAAACACACACCAGTTACTGCAAATTTACTATGAAAAAGGCAGGCACATGCTATTTTTGAAATACATGAAACTATAAATTGAATGGGAGTCCTAATTTAAAACAAAAATCAAAAACAAATTTAAAGGTATTTCCCTCATATAGAAAAGCAACAAAATAAGCTTAAAGCAATCCTATAAATCAAGATTGAAGGTATCTCTACACACTTTACCGTGGAGGTGTGCACAGAAAAAGGATTCGGGGAAGCTCCAATGGATCTTTTCTTCTTCAATATCATTACAGGTGGTGGAGTTATTTGAGGTGTCTAAAAGGAAACGTAAGACATATTCACTGCCATGCTTGGTTTACCACAGACAGAAAAAGTATATTTCTTCACTCATTGAAGCCCAATAAGCAAAGCTTTCTTTTCTTTCCCTTCCCCCCTCCCCACTCCCATCTATGTGCATGTACTGTGGTTACTATAGCAACGATACTATAGAAATCACAAGAAAACTAAAATAGATATTAAATCTATCCCTCCCCAATTTTTTCTTTTTAAAATTTAGCATACTTTTACTTACGCTTTGAGAATATTACATTTAAAAATTGTCAAGATAGAACTACATGGTGGTGGTGTTAAGTCATTTTAATTAATGGTCACTTCAAAAGAAGTTCACTTCTAAATGAGAGCTTAGTCTTTATGGGAAATAGCCAAATTTCAAATTCATGATGGAGCTAATCCTGTTTGAGTTCTATCAGGGATAGTTCACTCACTCTTCCTTCATTCCCACTCAGAATTCAAGACAAGGCTCTTATACCTGATTGTGCAGATTGACAGGCTTCAATCTATTTAGGGAACATACACCACAGCAACTGAACACAAGCAGTGAGCACTCACAGAACTGACACCTGGGTATATTCCTACTACTTCAAACACACACCCACACATCCCTATCTACATGATCACACAGCTCTAACACCTGGAAATACTCACCTAAAATGATGGGATAAAACCAACCTGAAGGGGGTTTCTTTGTATTTTGGTGGGGGTTTTTTGTTGGTGTCCTTACATTTTTTAAAATTCTGGCAACAGGCCGGTGTGGTGGCTCATGCCTGTAATCCCAGCACTTTGCGAGGCCAAGACAGGCAGATCACGAAGTAAGGAGTTCGAGACTAGCCTGGCCAACATAGTGAAACCCAGTCTCCACTAAAAATACAAAATATTAGCTGGGCATGGTGGCAGGTGCCTATAATCCTAGCTACTGGGAAGGCTGAGGCAGGAGAATCAGGGAAGCAGAACTCGGGAATCGGAGGTTGCAACAAGCCAAGATCACACCACTGCACACCAGCCTGGGCGACAGTGCGAGACTCCATCTCAAAAAAAAAAAAAAAATTCTGGCAATAGTCTGTTTTGTATAATTACTAGAGTGTTTCTTCAGTCTACATCCCCTGCATATTTTACAACTCCTGGCGATTCATTTACCTCAGTGTTAAGATCCTGTAGAATGTCACCTAGCAGATTATCCTTGGACAAGTCTACAGCTTTCTGGAAATGATAAAGAAAGGTAACATGAGAAAGCCTTGCACTTAAATTTCTCACCAAAACTACACACATGTGTATGAAAGGAAGAACCTAGCCAGTTAGTCCTTGCCTCTTCATTCCTCACTCTGAGTGTTCATCTACATTCACAGATTTTAACAACCACCTGTGTATATATCATTCCTACATCTATAGCTCCCGTCCTCTACTTTAACCCTTATTCTATGATCTTCCTTCTACTCACTAAAATTAAACACACTCTCAATTCAGCTTTTCTGTTCAATTTTCTTTTCCATTTCCCAAGTTCCAATCACTGAGGTGCCTTAATTCACTTAGAAATCTACATCCAACTTAGTGAAATTGGAAAAATGTTACTCAAATATATACAGAGCACCTATTATCTGTATAATCAAATATTAAATTTACCTCACAAAGGAAAATACAAAAGATAAGGAAACCATGAAACTCACATCTGCAGTTTTCTTTCCAGCACAAGCAATGAACATTGACTTAATACTGCTCGGTTTTGTCACTGCGGGCTTCTTTACATTCCTCTTGTCTTTGTTGCGTGCTTTACCATCTTTTCCTATTGGAATATGAATTATTTAGAAACATGCATCAGCAAAAATCAAAATGGAAAACTAAAAGCCTAGTCACTTGATCTCTATCGGGAAGAAAAATGTTAAGAATTAAAAATACATCACGCCTGTAATCCCAGCACTTTGGGACGCCAAGGCGGGCAGATCACGAGATCAGGAGATCGAGACCATCCTGACTAACACAGTGAAACCGCATCTCTACAAAAAAAATACAAAAAAAAAATTAGCTGGGCGTGGTGGCAGGCACCTGTAGTCCCAGCTACTCAGGAGGCTGAGGCAGGAGAATGGCGTGAACCCGGAAGGTGGAGCTTGCAGTGAGCCAAGATCGCACCACTGCACTCTAGCCTGGGTGACACAGAGAGATTCTGTCTCAAAAAAAAAAAAAAAAAAAAAAAACATACAAAACTATGAGATTTTATACAAGATATGTAGGAAAAAATATTTTAAATGAGTTTAATTCAAGAAAACTTGGGCTAAATGTTTTTATAGAAACTAATGAAATACCAGTTAAATATTAGCACGACTTAAGTGTGACTGCTTAATTGCTATTGTTAATGTGAATAAAAAGCTTTTTTAAAAAGTGAGAATTTGGGGTTTTTTGTTTTCCCCACAGAAATAAAAAGATAAAGTTAATCTTGAACCAAGAAATTAGCCTAGTAGCCTTAATGAGATCATCTCTTTAGCGGTATACTGAATCTGATAGGAAAATTTAACTATGAAGAAATGGGATTACCAATTATGACATGGTGGCATACTAACTTCTATTTTATGAGAAATAGCAACCAGAAACACAGTATGTCATATCAACACTAAATAGCACAGACATATCTATCTGCTCATTAAAGAAGAACTTTTGCCGGCCGGGTGCGGTGGCTCACGCCTGTAATCCCAACACTTTAAAAGACCAAGGCGGGCAGATCAGGAAATCCATACCATCCTGGTCAATATGGTGAAACCCTGTCTCTACTAAAATACAAAAAATTAGCCAGGCGTGGTGCGGCGTGCCTGTAGTCCCAGCTACTCGAGAGGCTGAGGCAGGGAAATCACTTGAACCCGGGAGGTGAGATTGCAGTGAGCCAGAATTGCACCACTGCACTCCAGCCTGGCAACAGAGCAAGACTCTGTCTCAAAAAAACAAACAAATAAAACTTTTGCCATATGTTTTCTCTTATGGCCATGTGTAAATCACCTACAAACTTCTCTAATACCATCAATTTTACTCTCGCTTTCTGATTCATCCCAGAATAGTCTTGATCTCAAAACAAGCTGACAATGAATAATTGAAAGAATGTGGTGGGCCAGGCATGGTGGCTCACACCTGTAATCCCAACACTCTGGGAGGCCACGAGGCGGGCGGATCATGAGGTCAGGAGTTCAAGACCAGCCTGGCCAACATAGTGAAACCCCATCTCTACTAAAAATACCAAAAGTAGCCAAGCATGGTGGCACACACCTGTAGTCCCAGCTACTTGGGAGGCTGAGGCAGGAGAATCGCTTCAACCTAGGTGGTGGAGGTTGCAGTGACCTGAGACCGCACCACTGCACTCCTGCCTGGGTGACAAAGTGAGACTCAGTCTCAAAAAAAAAAAAAAAATGCAAATGAAAACCACACTGAAATGCCACTTCTCACATATCAGAGTGGCGAAAATTCAAAAGTTTGAAAACACTCTGTTAGTAAGGCTGTAGGGAAACAGACATTCATACGTTGTTCATGAAAGTGTAAAATGGGACAGTTCCTATGAAGAATTAGGCAACAGCTAATAAAATTTTATGTGTAGTGGGCCAGGCGTGGTGGCTCACACCTGTAATCCCAGCACTTTGGGAGGCCGAGGCGGGTGGATCACCTCAGGACAGGAGTTTGAGACCAGCCTGGCAAACATGGTGAAACCCCATCTCTACTAAAAATGCAAAAATTAACCGGGTGTTGTGGCGGGCACCTGTAATCTCAGCTACTCAGGAAGCAGAGGCAGAAGAATCACTTGAACCCAGGAGGCAGAGGTTGCAGCGAGCCGAGATCGCGATATTGTACTCCAGCTTAGGCAACAAGAGCAAAACTTCATCTCAAAAAAAAAAAATTATGTGTAGCTACTCTTTGAGCCAGCAATCCCACTTCTGGGAATTTTCTCTGAGGAAAACACCATATGCAGAGTTACTGGATGTGGCATTATAATAGCAAATTACTCAAAATAATCTAAATGTCCTTCCAAGGAAACCATTTGAATAAACTATGGTGCAATCCCTTTCATGGAATACTATGCAGCTACATAGAAATAAATAATTAAAAACAAGCTCTCTATGTTCTAATATGGGGTGATTTTCAAGACATCTTGCCACGTGAAAAAAGCAAAGTACAAAACCCCTATAATATTATCTTTTGTTTAAGAAAGAAAAGGGGCGGGACACCGTGGCTCATGCCTGTAATCCCAATACTTTCTGAGGGCAAAGTGGGCAGACTGCTTGAGCCCAGGAGTTTGAGACCAGCCTGGGCAACATGGCGAAACTCTGTCTCTACTAAAAATTCCAAATAGCCGAGCGTGGGAGGACGCGCCTATAGTCCTGGCTACTCGGGACACTAAGGTGGGAGGATAGCTTAAGCCCAGGAGGCAGAGGCTGCAGTGAGCTGAGATCGCACCATTGCACTCCATCCTAAAGGGCAGAGAAAGAATCTGTCTCAAAAAAAAAAGAAAGACAAGGAAATAAAAATACATATACATGCCAGTACGGTGGCTCACACCTGTAATTCCAGCACTTTGGGAGACTGAGGCGGGCAGATCGTGAGGTCAGGAGTTCGAGACCAGCCTAACCAACATGGTGAAACCCCATTTCTACTAAAATACAAAAATTAGCCAGGCGTGGTGGTGCATGCCTGTAATCCCAGCTACTCGGGAGGGTGAGGCAGGAGAATCACTTGAACCCGGGAGGCAGAGGTTGCAGTGAGCCGAGAAGGGACCACTGTACTCCAGCCTGGGTAACAGAGCGAGACTCCACCTCAAAAAAAAAAAAAAAAACAAGAACAACATACACAATTTCACTCCTGGGTTAGTACCCTAAAAAATTGAAAGCAGGCATTCAAACAAAAACTAGTACATAAATGTTCATAGTAGCACTACGTACAATAGCCAAAAGGTAGAAACAATCCAAATGTCCATCAACTAATGAATAAACAAAACGTAGTACATCCACACAGTAGAATATTATTCAGCAATGAAAAGGAATGAAGTACTGATACATGCTATAACGTACTTGAAAATCTTCTAAGTCAAAGAAGCCAGACACAAAAGATCAAATATTGCATGATTCATTTATATGAAATATAAAATGTCCAGAATACACAAATCCATAAAGATAGAAACCAGATTAATGGTTGTCAGGCTCTGGGGGAAGAGAGATTGGGGAGTGACTGCTAATGGGTATGGGGCTTCCATTTTGGATGATGAAAATGTTCTGGAACAAGATGATGGTGATGGTTGCAAACATTGTGAATATACTAAATGTCACTCGTGGTAAATTTTACGTTACGCGTATTTTACCATAGTTAAAAAAAAAAGTATTTCCATGGGCCTAATGTTGTGAAAAGGTTTGCAGGACATTTGTGAAAAATGTGAGACAGGAGATCTGTATCATCTGGAGTACTTTGAAAACAGAATATAATAGTCAAAATGTTTAGTATATAAAATTCGGGTCTTGACAGTGTATGAACAGAGGAGGTCAACAGAGGTTTGAATAGCAAGGAAGGCTTCATGAGGGCTTTAATCTCACCACTGTAGGTTAGTAGGATTTAGACAGAAGGATAAAAAGATGAATACAAGTAAACACTTGAGGTGGAATTCTTCCACAGTTTAGTGTTTCTGTTTTGTTTTATTGCATTTTCCTGCTGATTTTTCTTCATTGGGACTTGGTTGATATTTTTCTCTGTGGTTTTGTTTTGTTTTGTTTTTTCCTGTTACCCAGGCTGGAGTGCAGTAGCACGATCTTGGCTCACTGCAACCTCTGCCTCCCGGGTTGAAGAGATCAAGAGATTTTCCTGCCTCAGCCTCCCAAGTAGCTGGGATTACAGACGCCCACGACCACATCCGACTAATTTTTCTATTTTTAGTTGAGACGGGGTTTCACCATATCAGCCAGGCTGGTCTTGAACTCCTGACTTCAGGTGATCTGCCCCACCTCAGCCTCCCAAAGTGCTGGGATTACAGGCATGAGCCGCCGCACCTGGCCATTTTTCTGTTTGAAAACATGCCAGGAATTAGATCCACACCATAAAGCTTTGACTTTTTACTTCTAAGCAAAACTCAGTAATTTCTTATAAGTCTTTAAAGTGCATTGCAGAAGTCCATTTTCCTTCCTAGGATCTTGTGACCTTTACTGGGCTCCTAGAAAGGGACACTGAAACAGTGGGGACTTGTGGGTGAATGGTGGTGGCAAAGCACGAAATAAAAATTTCTAAGACTAGCTCTTTTCCGGATCAAATCATTCTCTTCACTAACGTATTACTCGGAAGAGATAATATGATGACTATGGAAACACAGAGATGGATTGTTTATTCAACAAAACTACATACTTACTTTGAGTCCACTACTGTGATTAGCACTGAGATTACCAGGACATGAGTCCTTTCTTTGAGAAGCTCACTGTCCAGTCCAACCTCCTAATTCACAGCTGACAAAAACTCAAGTCCAGATAGGTAATGGGATTAGTTCAAGACGACACAGACAATTAAGAGAACCATAACTCTAACATAGGCCTCCTCAGTTCAGGGAAATGAAAGTGGCACATGAGCTCATTCTCTTCTTCATAGACTCACACAAACTAGAAATACACAATTAGCCACACTGCTACCAAATGGTACCAGTGTAGAAAATTTCCACATTATACAGGTTGGCAGAACCAGGAAGATGGTTCACATATTCTAATTTAACTAATAAATGAATGAAGAATAAATAACATCACACATAGAAAAAATACACATATGCTTATTTTTTGTAATAAACCAGAAACTAATAAAAAAGTTACTGATTTTCATTTTTAAAACATATAAATGTTTTACAATATTCAGAAGTAAAATTAAAAGGATTTTTTAAAACTGAAATTGGAATACAAACAAAAAATGAACCTATGTAGTAAATTAATACAACACACACTAAAGAATTACTTTACATAGCTTCTGAACACAATAGTCTGACTATAGACCCTTAGGATATATACCAAGAACAAATAAAACTGTAGAGAAATCATAAACTTTACTTAGAAAGGTTGTTAGTACAGATAATGATTTAGCGATTCTGACATTATTTTGTGTATATTTTAGAAGACAAGGGTTTTCATTGAGGGTGAAGGCAGATACAAATATAGAATTGGGAAGATAAAGAACCCAGTGATGTTGGATTTCAACCAATCAAATATATCCGTATGATCTCATGACATATATATAATTTCCTTGTTCTGTTCACTGAAAGGGTCTAGAAGCCATTACACTCCAACAGCAATGAGCACATCCATCTCCCATATCTGCACACCATTCCTCACTAAAAGGAACCAGGATTCTTGGGAGAAATGGTTGGTTCCAGGTCTAGGGCAGGAATAATACAAGCTAAACCTGGAACATCTTATCCTCTTAGCCCAGAAAGCAAGGAAATGCTCAAAGACTGATGGAGCCATGTCAAAAGAACACAGGAGGTGGCTTAAAGGGGCTCTTACCAGCCAAATCTGGGATAATTTGAACATAAAAAGGAAAAATGATAATAATTGCTGCTGAATTGTAACCGTAAATCTTTTAGAAATACATGAGTCTGAAGCAATAATTTTTAAAAGAAGGGAAAGGATCAACAATAGATGCTAAAAGCACTGGGTAAAAATTCATGGGGAAATGGAATATACACATGGTCTCAAATTATCACCCCCTATTTTGCATTAATTACAAAAGGGAGGAAAGCAGCTTTACAAGGAAGAAATCTGACAAATATCATCTTAACCAAAAGATCAAACTTAGTATCAACAATAATGGTACAAGTGACATCATATGCCCCTGATATGAACGATTGGAAGGACAGAATTTTATATTGTAGGTCTTAACAAAGCATTTATTTATAAATATTTATTTATTGTTGCCAAAATATTTAACCCAAATCTAAGCACAACGAAGCAGTCAGGTAAAACTCAGATTGTGGGACATTCAACAAAACAAACAGCCTGGTCCCTTCAAAAATCAATGTCATGAAAGACAAAAAGAGGCCAGGGTGGCAGGGGGAGGGGGGCAGGTGTTGCTGTTCTACATTAAAAAAGACTATAGAGACATGAAAACTAAAATAGATTCTGCATTTTTAAAAATAGCTTTAAAAGATACTATTGGGCTAATTGGGAAACTTTTAATATAGACAATATATTAGATATCATGATAATGTTATTGTGGTTAAGTAGTCAAGTATCCTTACTCTTAGGAGGTCACTGCTGAAGTTCAAAGTCCACTGAGCAAAAAAGTCTCTGTGTATGTGGTTGGAAGGAGAGAGAAAACTAATGGTGCAAAATGTTATTCTGCAAATGAGGATTCAGACAGTAAAGGGCAAGACAGCACAGATGTTAGGCTTTTGGTCACATATTCTTTTGTTACATATTCTTCGCATTTTTTATTTTTAAAATACTGCTTAAAAATGTAAAAACTATTCTCAGCTCGAGAGCCACACAAAAACAGGCATGATTTCCATTTGGGGTAACAAAAATGTTCTAAAATTGATTGTGGTGATGGCTGCACAACTCTGTGACTATATTAAAAGCCACTGAACTGTATACTTTAAATATGCAAATTGTATAGTGTGTGAACTACATCTCAATAAAACTTTTTGTCAAAAACTGGTTGTGAGAGGGCCACAGTTTGCTGACCCCAATCTACCACTTGGTAGTAGAAGACTAATTAACAAACTAAACAAACAAAAAAAAATACTGAAGAGAATTTTCAGTATTTTCATTTTACAGGAACTAAATCAGGCTTGTTTACTCAAAAAAAATTGCCAATGATTGTACAGCTAAGACAATCTGACACATTCATCCACATTATTTTAAATTTCAATTAGACAAAGCAAGCTGATTACTCTAGTTCTAAACCTTGTTATTGTGCTATACAACTGGCAAAGAGCTAAAATTCTAAGTACATCACTTCAGTAGGAATTAAAAGAGATCAATTATTGTTGCAGCCCTCAAAATCAGCAAGTTTTAAATGACCATAGGATTGAAAACTTTAAAACAAGTAAAGACCACACTACTTGGATAATAGAGACATGAAACTTCATTTCCTGGTGTTGTTACTGCTTTTTATCTTTAATTTTCCACATAACCATACTTCTCTTCATATTAGAACATATTCTATACCTAATAACAATGGTAGTTAGGTCCTTCTCTCAAACGTAAACTATCAGAGTATCAAGTCATCTCTAATTTTAGAGAATTCTTTAAATCTCAAAACAACACCCTGGAAAACAAAAGGTAGGTACCTTTCTCACCAGCATCAAGGGCATCATCTTCAAGGTCATCATCAAAAATCTCTCGGCCATCTTCCACATAACCAATACCATCTGCAGGGACAAAATTTAATACTGGGATCAAATTTCTAAAAGTGGCTAATAATATTTTAGCCATGACCAAAAAAACCTTTTATATCTGCTCAGATGTTTTCCTGGCCTGTGCTATTTTTAAGTGCAGCAGAATTCTGTTCACACAGGTGTCAGACAATGCACAGCATCCACACAGCAGGTGTGGAGTCAAAACCAAATGATACATATTATACCTAGCTAGGTGACCTCAGGAAACGATTTGGCCCATAGGATCAAAGTCTGCCACAATAGGATGCTTTACAGCAGTTTTACTCTACCAGAAGAATAAAAAGAATCAAGATTACCACAAGTCCAGAGAGAGATATCCCAGTCTACAAGGGAAAACTGGCAATATAGCTGAATCCAATTACAGAAGTAGAAACATAAATAGTCACAGGCACAATCTACATGCTCCCCGTGGTCAGCATTCACATGGCCATGAAGTCAGACCCTACCAGTGAGAACCAATGAGCTTTCAGAAGGGGCACAGGACATTAGGACAAGACTTTGTATGGTGCTTTCTGCTGACCAAGTTAATTTTCATACCTAGAACCTCATATATGCCTCACAACTCTGGGAGAAGGTAGTTTTCTTATCCCCATGTTATAGATGAAGAATCTGAGGTGCAAAGAGATTAAGTGATTTGTCCAAGGTCATAGGATTGGAAAGTAGGAACGATGGATCCTGAACCTGCATTCCTTAATTCCAAGCGCTGTGCATGGGCCCCACAGACAAGGGCTCCTCCCAATTCTTACACAGCCATCACCTGGAGGATTTATACTACATCCTGAGGTATGTGCCTAGATTCTCCAAAATATCCCCAAATAAACGTCCTGCTGTTCTGCTTCCTCATCCTCAAATAATTAAAGGAAAATCCAAACCAAAGGTAAAATCCTAACAGTGCCTTACATTTGCCCAGGCAAAGCAGCAACTCCACTACATGAGTGCAAATCTACAAGAAGCAATTAACACAGTGCTTAGGAAGCAACATCTCCATCTCCACCCCCACCCCCGCCCCACCTACCATCATCCACAATCCAGTCATCATCCTGGCGTGCCTGAACCAGCTTCGAATACTGTTCTTCATCAACTTCTTCATAAACACCTGTGAAGTCCTCGACCTACCATTATACAAGTTTCAGAAAAAAAGCTTCAAATAGAGTGAAAGTGTTAAACAATTCTGATGAAAAAATTGTCAAATTGAAACTGGAATGGCAGCCTGAAGGAGTAGCTGCAACCAAATCATGAGTTCTGACATTCAACACCACTACAGGGTTTTCCTTAAATAGACATCAATTAACTTAGTATTCCTTTTAGGTGGGTGTTAACATAAGATATTAAATGATTCCATTAGCATAATACACTTGTCATACCATCAATTACTCATCTATTTCATAAAAAACAAACTGAATTATAGCCAATTCTTCATTAGCTGCTTTGGGGATTATTCACTTGTAATTTCTAGACTAGTTTCTCCTACACTTAGCAAACCTGTAAGGCATGCCACTTCCCTCTCCACTAGCTAATGTACACTCTGCGAATAGACGATAATTTTCATGCTTGTTCAACCAAACAAATATAATTCAAAAGGAAAATCTCTCTCATCCATCCGTCTCCAAAAATTAGCAAAACAAACATATTGTATATTCTACAGGCAAACCAGAAATAGCTTTTGAGTGACCCTGTTTGTATTACCACTGACACCCCACCGTTCTCAGATCTTGAAACTGCACAAGGACTTAAATGCTGAGCTATTTGAAAGGCAAGTCCAGAGAGTGGCAGGTCCTCCAATCACATTGGCTGCCTGACTGCAAGAGGGTCAGAACACCATGAGCTACTGGTATGAGTAAATCAGACAACCTCTACACAGCTAAAGCAACAAATGAAAGATACACACCAATGCTGCAGCTGCCCATGGGGAAAGGCCAGTGACTTTGCAGATGAGACTCTGGTGGGCTGGTTTGCAAAATCTCATAGATACTTATCAAAAATTACCAAAGGCTGGGCACAGTGGCTCATGCCTGTAATCCCAGCACTTTGGGAGGCCCACGTGGGTGGATTACCTGAGGTCAGGAGTTCGAGGCCAGCCTGGCCAACACTGTGAAACTGCATCTCTACTAAAAATACAAAAATTAGCCAGGTGTGGTGGCACATGCCTGTAGTCCCAGCTACTCAGGAGGCTGAGGAAGGAGAATCGCTTGAACCCGGGAGGCGGAGGTTGCAGTGATGCAGTGAGCTGAGATCATGCCACTGCACTCCAGCCTGGGTAACAGATCGAGTCTCCGTCTCAAAAAAAAAAGACCCAATTCTTGGCCAGGCGCAGTGGCTCATGCCTGTAATCCCAGCACTTTGGGAGGCCAAGGCGAGCAGATCACTTGAGGTCAGGAGTTCGAGACCAGCGTGGCCAACGTGGTGAAACCCCATGTCTACTAAAAATACAAAAATTAGCCAGACATGGTGGTGGGCACCTGCAATCCCAGTTACTCAGGAGGCTGAGACAAGAGAATCGCTTGAGCCTGGGAGGTGGAGGTTGCAGTGAGCCAAGAACGTGCCACTGCACTCCAGCCTGGGTGAGAGAGCGAGATTTAAAAAAAAATTCTCCCATTCTCTCAAGAGTTCTACCTCAGCCGGGTGTGGTGGCTCACGCCTGTAATCCCAGCACTTTGGGAGGCCAAGGCAGGGGGATCACCTGAAGTCAGGAGTTCCAGGCCAGCCTGACCAACATAGTGAAACCCAGTCTCTACTAAAAATACAAAAATTAGCCAAGCGTGGCGGCAGGTGCCTGTAATCTCAGCTACTTGGGAGGCTGAAGCAGGAGAATCGCTTGAACCTGGGAAGTGGAGGTTGCAGTGAGCCAAGATACCGCCATCGCACTCTAGCCTGGGCAACAAGAGCAAAACTCCACCTCAAAAAAAAAAAAAAAAGAGTTCTACCTTTCTCAAATGGAGTATGGGAGAAACAATTCCATCTGAAGAGTTAATATCCTAGGAAAAATCTTGGACAGAGCTTTTAGAATCTGACGGCCAGAGATGACTGGATTTCTGCCACACCTCTAAGGCTTATAATAATTACAGGATTTGGCTGAGCTTTCACCTCCTTTTAGCCTACTCTATAGGAATCACTGGCAAATACTGATTTGGTAACAGAAACAACCTGCCTTACCAAATTAAGTTTTTAACAACACAGATGCAAAATAGTCCAATTAATATTACTATACCGACCAACTTTCTTTTTCGGGGTTGGAGGGGAACTGGCATGATTATTTTTGTTGGTTGAAGACAGACTGTCTCTTATTTAAGTGATTCACTATATTATCAAGGAGATACCAGAAAACTATTTTTAAATATCATTTTGAGTAAAAAGTCATTTCGACTCAATCTTTAAAAACAACATTACTACTGCTCAGCATGAACTCTTAGAGCCATACAATTAACATTACAGTGTCAAAGGGAAATCAGCCACATTGTGCCAACATCTGAAATGCCCCATGGAACTCCTTTATACAAGTACCTACATTAAAAATGTTTTATTCCTGGGCTCAGTGTGGTGGTTCACGCCTGTAATCCCAGCACTTTGGGAGGCCGAGGCAGGTGGATCATTTGAAGTCAAGAGTTCAAGACCAGCCTGACCAACATGGTGAAACCCCGTCTCTACTAAAAATACAAAAATTAGCCACCTGTGGTGGTGACGCCTGTAATCCCAGCCACTTGGCAGGCTGAAGCAGGAGAATCGCTTGAACCTGGGAGGTGGAAGTTGCAGTGAACCAAGATCATGTTATTGCACTCCAGCATGGGCAACAGAGCGAGACTATGTCTCAAAAAAAAAAAAAAAAAAGCTTTATTCCTGCTTTACTGAAATCCTTTTATCAACCTTTTATGATCTGGTTGCCTCACTTAACTTGAACAAATGGTGACAAATGGCAAATACTCTCTTATTTGATTAACTGGTTAAACATTCATATCCTGAGCCAGACTGCCTGGGTTCAAAAAAGGATCTGCCACTGTGACCTCATTAAACCTTCTGTGCCTCGGATATCTCACCTGCAAAATGTTATTAATCATAGTATCTAATTTCATTTGGTTATTGAAAAGATTAAATGAATAAACACATTGGTAAATGCACTTAGAATAATATGTTAGTTCAAAAAGTTATGGTTGTTATTTTCCAGTACTGGTTAATCACTTTCTGGCCATGAGGCAATTAGGATACTCAGGGAGCCCTGAAGGTGACGCTAGACAATATTTATGCAGATGGTGGCCACTCTGTTTTTTACCTGCAGGCCATAAACAGTGGGTAGAGGAAAACCAAAAGAGCATCACATTCAATCTTACAAGCAGAACACGGCAGAAGTTAAGGTCCAAGTCTCCATTGCCACTACCCTTGCAAATGAGATTAGGAAGAACAGTTCTCTCCAAGAAGTAGCACTTAGTTAGACTGCTCAATACCTTAAGAGTAAGTAAAAGCACCTCTAAAGGACTGCAAAAAACCAATGGGACTTACCATAGATACGGCATGCTCAATAAGGAAAAATATAGATATGGCTATGTACTTTCATTTTGGAATTTTAAAATCATCTATAAAATACCTTACTGGAACTTTAAGGGTTGAGCATTCTCCATGATCTATAAATCTACCTCATACCCATGCTTGCTCAACACTAATAAATTCCCATTACAAGAAGTTTAAAATATATAAGTATTTCTAATTTGGGGCAAAGGTGACATAAGACTACCTTCAGGCTATGAATTAGATGATGCACAGGAGGAATAAAGAAGAAAAATGGTTACTTACTTCATATTTATACTTCTCACCAGCTTTAGCCTTTTTCAGTCTTTCTAGAGCTTCTTGGTGCCCCTTCTTTGATTTTTTTTCTCGCCGGGCTCGAGAAGCTACAAAACTCCCTGAATCTGACACAGTGGGGAAAAAAAAAATTTACAAGAGGTGTTACAAAATTGTCAGCCATCTTCCCTCAAACACCAAGGAAAAGTTTCTAGCCAACATTGTTTAGTAATATTAGTAATATTATTTTAGTAATAAACAAGTAGATAATGTTTACAATGTATATAATTCACAAAGCTCATGGCCAAACATACATATCCAAATATACATGACTCGCCAGAAAGTTCCTCTAAGATCCTGTTAAAACAAAGCCACTGTTATTTTTTTCTCCAAAAAGAGGAAAATTCCCAATTCAACTGATATCCTGCAGAGACACTAAACAAGGGAGATCAGCTGTTAGCTAATTTATCACCTTTTCATTAGAAATGACCAGTCAGAAGTAATCCAGTGCGTTATAGAAGCACTATTCATTTTGTATTCTATTAATCTAAAAGGCTTCAAGGAGCATCTACTCTTTGCAAAGTACTAGGCCCTATGAGACACAAAGACAGGCTGGGTGTGGTGGCTCACACCTGTAATCCCAGCACTTTGGGAGGCTGAGGTGGGCAGATCACCTGAGGTCAGGAGTTCAAGACCAGCCTGGCCAACATGGTGAAACCCCGTTTCTACTAAAAATACAAAATTAGCCAGGCATGGTGGTGTGTGCCTGTAACCCCAGCTACTCGGGAGGCTGAGGCAGGAGAAACATTTGAACCTGGGAGGCAGAGTTTGCAGTGAGCTGAGATCGCACCATTGCACTCCAGCCTGGGCAAAAAGAGCGAAACTCCATCTCAAAAAACAAAACAACAACAACAACAACAACAACAAAAAAGATAAAAAAGACATGGTCTTTGTACTCACAAAACTTACTATCTAACACAGGAGACAAGTAGCAACTGGCTCTAAACAATATTTAGAGATAATACATGCCTTAAAAGAGATTCAGACAAAGTACCCAGAAATTCAAAGAAGGAACAGATTGAGGACTGGGGAAATTTAAAAAAGATGGCTCTGAAGGGATTACTGATATACCACTTATTTCAAGGCTTCAGTTGGTTATGACACAGGATGCTACTAAAACAACGACAGGGACTAAAATGGCTTGTCAAAAATTACTGAAATATCAGAGGACTTCCGTGTTTATTCATTCAACTTTTGAATTATTCATGCTCTGGTCATCATAAACTGATCATTACACACACATACTGAAAAAAATTCAGCCAGGCGCAGTGGCTCACACCTGTAATCCCAGCACTTTGGGAGGCTGAGGTGGGTGGATCACCTGAGGTCAGGAGTTTGAGACCAGCCTGACCAACATCGTGAAACCCCATCTCTACTAAAAATACAAAAATTAGCTGGGCGTGGTGGCAGGCACCTGTAATC
Organism: Rhinopithecus roxellana; assembly: GCF_007565055.1. Classification (NCBI taxonomy): domain Eukaryota; kingdom Metazoa; phylum Chordata; class Mammalia; order Primates; family Cercopithecidae; genus Rhinopithecus; species Rhinopithecus roxellana. The sequence continues at coordinate 16,798,680 of NC_044555.1, forward strand.
CCAACTACTTAGGAGGGTGAGGCAGGAGAATCCCTTAAACCCAGGAGGTGGAGGTTGCAGTGAGCTGAGGGTGCACCACTGCACTCCAGCCTGGGTGACAGAGCAAGACTCCGTCTCAAAAAAAAGAAAAAAAAAATCATCCACAGAATTAAAGACTTTCACATACCCACTGATGAATAACTAAGTCAAGCATAACAGTGCTGCCTGTCAACCATGAGTTTAGGCTCAGCATGATTGCCATCTATGTCTGTGAAATTTAGTATTTTATTGTGTTTGGTGTTAATTAATTTATAAAAGAAGCAGGCAAAGAAAAGGAGAAGTATGGATAAGAGGCAGCCTAAAACTCCAACCCCACTAGAATGTTCATAACAACATTAAGCTGCTTGACTAAATGTTTGACTGAAATAGAAGATACAATTTAAAGAACATGCACCAAATGCTGGCAATAAACTGCTGGAGACTATAGCTTAAAGGTGAAGCATAATTAGAGATCTTATTTTTTCTAGCTTTCTAGAAATGGAATCTCTCTTTATAACATCTCACTCTATTGTGTGACTTCCACATTTGACTTTTAAATCCATTTTCAGAAAGACATTAAGTAAAAATTAAGGAATAAAGGTACTTAATGATGACAGTCACAAAAACTTGGATGTCACTCAAATGATTTCAAAAATCGTGAACAGGCCTACATGAAAAGGCTTCGAAGATTACTGAACATGACCCCTGAAAGTGAAAAGCTGGCCTCAGTGTATTCAAGACTCCCTTGACGCCTGACATCTGTAGGTCTTCAAATGCACTTACTCCACAGGCAACAATGTTCCACTACACAAGCAACAATGTTCCACTACACAGGCAACGCCCCACTACTACACAGGCAACAATGTTCCACTACACCGGGTTTAGGGTACAATTACAAAATAACACAGAGCTGCCTGTCCAAAAGAGGCCCCCAGTCAAGTAAAGCAAAGTACCTGAAATTACCATCACAATATAAACATGGTGCCATAGAAAAGGTAAGAACTCAGCACTGAGGAAATATACAAAGGAGAGCTGTTAATTTTGCCTGAGAAATCAAGGAAGGTTTCACAGGAGAGGTTTCCAATACAGGCCTAGAAAAAGGAGTCGAATTTCACAATCAGAAAACAAGGTAAAAAGTGGCACAAGCAAAAGAAGAGGCATGAGCCAAATCACAAAGGGATGAAAATGCACAGTGTATTCAGAAACTGAGAGAAGTCAGTGTGCAAGGTAAATTCGACAAGAGAGTGTAGAGTGAGTAGGAGAACCAGACTGGGGAGAAGCAGCACATTCCAGCTCTGCCATTTACTGGGTGACATGAGAACACTGGTTAACCAGTTAAGCAGCAGACAGGTGTCTTGTTGTTTTAAGCTGCCTAGCATCTGAAACTGTGAAATCCGGCCCCCATCCCTTATAAGTCTTGATGAGACAGTAGAGCCTATGTCCCATTACAGAAGCTGAAAAGGTTGATACTCTTTCCCAGGCACCCTTGCAGCCTAGGGCATGGGCATATAAAATAGGCTCTATTAGGAACACCTGCTCAGACATTAAATCAGAAGCTAGTGTCACAAGGAAAGGGGCATGGGTTTTAAAAGATTCTAAAAGTAGCAACAGCTGCAGGAGGATTACAAAACTGACAACAATGTCAGCAATGTCCTAAGGTATGAGCTATAGCATCAAGTACTTGGTCGTGGTTGGCAATGACCTCCTCATTAGCCCATTTTTGAGGCACAATTTCACTCACTGTTCCTGGCTAAATAGCTCCCAGACTGGCTTCTTAGTCCTCCTGGAGTTTCTGTGAACACAATATTCTTCTACCAAATTCTAACCAATCTGCTAGAGTTGGTTCCTGCAGCTTACAAATAAGAGCTCTGACTGATGCAGAGCCTCAGGGTTCACATATGTGAAATGGGGATAATCATGTCTGCTTCAAAAGCTGTTAAGGATTACATGAGGATGCCTATCTCACTTTGCACTTAGCAATATAGGAGCGGCTCATGTAATGTTTCTGTGTGAAGTCAAACACACATCCACATACCCCACACACACCACACCTAAGAGTACCAAGGTCTAGCTTCAGAAGGCAAAAATAAAGCAAAGCCGTTTTCTGCATATGATGTTTACCATCTGTACTTCATGAAGACAAACCATGTCCAGCCTATCCACCATCATAATGCCAGAGCCTGGCAGAAGGCTTATACCTAGTAGGTATATAATAAATATTTGCTGAATGAACCAATGAATGAACCACTGTGCCTGCTTTTTTGATCATTAAACTTTCCCTGGCCAGACGCAGTGGCTCACGCCTGTAATCACAGCACTTTGGGAGGCCAAGGTGGGCGAATCACCTGAGGTCAGGAGTTCGAGACCAGCCTGGCCAACATGGTGAAACCCTGTTTCTACTAAAAATACAAAAAACTTAGCCAGTGTGGTGGCGGACACCTATAATCCCAGCTACTCGGGAGGCTGAGGCAGGAGAATTGCTTGAACCCGGGAGGCAGAGGTTGCAGCTAGCTGAGATCGCATCACTGCACTCCAGCCTGGGCAACAAGAGGGAAACTTAGTCTCAAAAAAAAAAAAAAAAAAAAAAAATTTCCCTGATTTTTTTTCATATATAGTAACAGCCAGTTATACACCCTTCAACTTTTCACTGCCATTATCAAGGTGCCCTGCCTTCTAACACTGAAGAAAAAAAAAAAAAAGCCTACATTTTCTCTTTTGGAGTGTGTCTCCAATGCTTCACGTAGGTAAGTTAGCAAAAAAAGAATAAGCATGAAAAAATCCAGTTACAAAGGCTTAAATATTTGTTTCAAAATTACCATCTGGAGTACCGCTATCCTCCCCAAAAGCAGACGCTAGCTTACAGTAGTCTTTCAGGTAACAATCTTTCAGTCTGCTCTAAAGGAAAAATTCCAGTCACAAGTCCCCAGCAACTACTTAATCAACACCATGACTTAAGAGGAGTCTCAAGATTGCACAGTATCCACCAAAGTGATTTCCTGATGTTCACAGATGACGTAGTTTTTAGGGTGAAGAAAGGGCTTAGTGGCAAATCACTGATATAGGGCTGCAAAGACTGTTCACATACTCACAACCTACATCCCATCTGTAATCCAGGCAGGTCGACTCTCCAAAATAGTCTTAAAAAACGAACGGCTAGAACAAATTGAAATCTGTGACTCACAACTAGGTGAATGCAAAGGAAGCTGATTAGGAAGCGAGTTCTCATTAATGGTGATGTATCTGAATGACAGGAGAGATGAAGGTTGAGCTAACAAAGTGAAACATCTGATTTTAAGTTAGAAGTTTACTGAAGTCACGCTTTAGTTGAACACTGTTCAAAAATCAGACAAATCTATTTGCATTTTTGTATTCTATTTTTGGAAATAAAAGATACCCCTGACAAACGGAGTGATATACAGGGGATTTGAAATGCCCTGAATTGATGCCATTTTTTTTTAAACTTCACCAGAAATGACTAGATTGTGAACAGGATTTCTACGCAGCACTTGAAGAACTTTCTAAAGAATCTGAAAGAAAAACTGCTAATGCATAAAGTAGAAACCCATTACCTAAAAATACAAAACGCTTTATTCCCCGATGACAGCACTTAGAGCTTTCTTCCCGCTTAGTTACAATGTATAAAATTTTCCCGGAAGTTCCTACAAAAAGGGGCACAGATCTGTTCTGTTCAAGCCCTCAAGTGGATACTTAGGGTGACCGGAGTGAAATACTTTCGGCCAAGACAGTGCCCCACGGGGCCAGTCTCAATAAAGTTATACCCAGCACGTGGGTGCAACTCACCAAAAGAAATAGAAACGCAATCGACTGTGGAGACTCTCAGTGGCAGAGGTGAGACAGCCTCCCAAACAAAAATTCCTCCAGGCTCGGGTCTGCCAAGAGCAAACCGCGCCTAAAGGAAGCCCGGTCCGACGCCAGAAGGGCCCCCGCCCGGGACGACCAAGGTCTGCGCCCAAACCAAGCCGGATGTGCACCTCCCTTAGAAAAAAATAATGCAGAGACTCCCTCAGAACCCCCACCACCGGCAATCATGCCACGGTCCCAACCCGGAGCCCCGCGCGCGGAGTAGTCACTCACCACTCGCCCCTATCTCACAGCCGTCGCCGTGCACGGGCGCCATGGTCCCGAATCTCCCGATTCCGCGCCAACCAGCCCAAAACTGACGCGGGGGCCGAGACAGGCGCCAGCGTGAAAGCCAATCAGCGGCTCGGGAAGCTGCGGACTTCCGCCCGGAAGGCCACTGACGTGCCGCGCCGCGCCGCGCCCCGCCCCCGGCCTTCCCGCGGGCGCGCGTTTGGCGCCCTGTGATGACCCCTTAGGGAAAAGCTAGAGCTGAGGGGAAGCCGGAGGAGAGCAGGAGAAAGAAGCGGTCGGGCGCTGGAAAGGGGCCGCCTGGAAACTGCGCAAGCGCACGCATGCTGATAGGAAAAGGTTTGGGCGCGTGGGAGAAGGGGCGCTCTGGTTCTCAGAGCCTATTCTCCCGGAAAGGAGGCGCGGGCGGGCAGGAGAGTGGGCGTGGTTGGATCGTTTTCCCCAGAGCCTAGGAAAGCGACTGCCTCCTGCTGCGCGCTCTGAGTTTTGCCTGATAGTTTGCTTCTCAACAGTCTGGATACAGTGGCTGTGTGATTAACAACTTAAAGATATATGCACGATCTTAAACAAATAACCAAAAGTAGCATTACCAATAAATGGCCATCTGACCTCATATGCCTCCTGATGAAATGCGTATGAAAAAGCAACAACTTCGCCTATATCGTCCTCTGGGAAAAAATGTCTAACCTGAATCTAACCATGAAGAAACAATCAGATGTATTCAAAATGTAGGACAATCTACAAAACACCTGACGTGAACTCCAAAACTTCAATGTTATGAAAAACAAAGGGCATTCAATTTTTGTGTATGGTACAATGGCTGTAACATATACACCTCATTTTATCTCTTTCCAAAGAGGTATAACATTTTTATTAAATAATGCCTGCCTGTTGGCCGGGCGCGGTGGCTCAAGCCTGTAATCCCAGCACTTTGGGAGGCTGAGACGGGCGGATCACGAGGTCAGGAGATCGAGACCATCCTGGCTAACACGGTGAAACCCCGTCTCTACTAAAAAATACAAAAAACTAGCCGGGCGAGGTGGCGGGCGCCTGTAGTCCCAGCTACTCAGGAGGCTGAGGCAGGAGAATGGCGTGAACCCGGGAGGCAGAGCTTGCAGTGAGCTGAGATCCGGCCACTGCACTCCAGCCTGGGCCACAGAGCGAGACTCCGTCTCAAATAATAATAATAATAATAATAATGCCTGCCACAAATTTGTATTTTTTCCTGCATTACTGCCCACATGCTTATTGATCCCTTCTTCATGTGACAAAAATTTTGTAATATTTTCTCCAAAGAGGATATAAAGATAATTCAGTCTGTCCTCTAGCATGGTTGATCAACACTTGTTTCTTAATTTCTGACTGTTTAGAAAATGTCTTTCAGCTTCATAATCATTTAATATCATGTTATGTGATCCATATGTTGTGATACATCGCATGTAGTAATTTACACTTAGACATAACTTCCTATTTAAAGTACTACGACAGATTCATTTCTACACTTCCCTTTTAAAAACTGATGGAAGTTTTATAGTTTTATTATCAAGTTTTTTCCAACCAGGAGAGAACCATGTTGGCTAGGCATCAATAAGAACCAAATCCTTACCTTAACAATTTTACGGCTGATCACTTCCCACATGCCCGGTTATAACTCTAGGCATTTCAAACCTCTTTTCTCTTTCACTACCGCTATGGTCTGAATGTTTCTCTCCACATAAAACGTATGCGTTGAAACCTAATCAGCAGTGTGGTGGTGTTAGGAGGTAGGGCCTCTGGGAGGTGATTAGGTCATTAGCAGGAACCCTCATGAATAAGATTAGTGCCATCAGAAAAGAGGCTCCAGAGAGCTGCCTTGCCCCTTCTTCCATGTGAGAATAGAGCAAGAAGGCACCATCTATGGACCAGAAAGTGGGCCTACCCCAAACACTGAATCTGCCGGCACCCTGATTTTAAGAATTCCCAGCCTACGGCACTGTGAAAAATAAATTCCTGTTGTTTATTAGCCACCCAGTTTATGGTATTTTGTTATAGCAGCCTGAACAGACTGAGACAATGACCCACATACTCTGTGGGGAAAGACCTGTCAGACACTTTCTTTTTTTGAGACAGAGTCTCGCTCTGTCACCCAGGCTGGAGTGCAGTGGCACCATCTCAGCTCACTGCAACCTCCACCTCCCAGGTTCAAGCGACTCTCCTGCCTCAGCCTCCCGTGTAGCTGGGATTAACAAGCGCCCCCCACCACGCCTGGCTAATTTTTGTATTTTTAGTAGAGACGGAGTTTCACCATGTTGTCCAGGCTGGTCTCGAACTCCTGACCTCAGGTGATCCACTTGCCTCAGCCTCCCAAAGTGCTGGGGTTACAGGTGTGAGCCACCATGCCAGGCCAGACACTTTCAAACCATGATATGGCTTCTGGCCCTACACATTCAGTTCAAAACTCCTGGTAAGTCATCACAGTGGGGTAGAAATATTCCTGGAAGCTATTCCTACACCAAGAAGTCTATGAGTAACGGCCAGGCGCTGTGGCTCATGCCTGTAATCCCAGCACTTTGGCAGGCCGAAGTGGGCAGATCATGAGGTCAGGAGTTCAAGACCAACCTGACCAATATGATGAAACCCCATCTTTACTAAAAATACAAAAATTAGCTGGGCGTGGTGGCACGTGCCTGTAGTCCCAGCTACTCGGGAGGCTGAGGCAGAAGAATCACTTGAACCCGGGAGGCAGAGGTTGCAGTGAGCTGAGACTGTGCCACTGCACTCCAGCCTGGGTGACAGAGCGAGACTCTGTCTCAAAAAATAAATAAATAAATAAATAAATAAATAAAATTTTAAAAAGTCTGTCAATAACTTAAGTATATATGGCTTAAGTATATATGTGGGTTAAGTGCCTTCGACCCACATAAATAGAAGAAATAAGCCCAAACTAAATGCAACATCAACTCCATTTCCGCATAGTGGAATCCCAAAATGCCTATGCCTATTTCACCGCCACTAGGCAGGAAGGGAAATGTATCAGAGGGACAGTTGAAGGTGCTCAAGAGCTGATTGTTAAATATTCAGGTATTTTGTAATCTGCATGTTAAACTGTTGGTAGCTTGAAATCAGTCATGGTGGGAGTATTTACACCCTGGAAATTGGCAAGTGGTACAAATCAGAGCTTTTTATTTGTTTAAGGTTTACCAGCAAACCACCAAATGGAAAGCAGTCATATCTGATTGCAGCTAAAGTGTCTTACTTTTGTAGATCTACCATTGGATCCAGCAATCCCACTCCTGGGTATCCACCCAGAGGAAAAGAAGTCATTATACATGATAGATACTTGCATGCGCATGTTTATAGCAGCACAATTCATAATTGCAGATGTATGGAACCGGCCCAAATGCCCATTAATCAACAAGTAGGTTAAAAAATGTGAGATATATATATATGTAGACATATATATATATGTGCGTATATATATATATTTACACACACACACACCATGGAATACTACTCAGCCATAAAAAGGAACGAAATAACCACATTTGCAGCAACCTGGATGGAATTGGAGACCATTAATCTAAGTGAAATAACTCAGGAATGGAAAGCCAAACATTGTGTGTTACTCATAAGTGTAAACTAAGCTACAAGTATCCGAAGGCATACGAATGATACAATGGATTCATTGTCTCATAAGAATGATACAATGGGGACTCTGGGAAAGGTGAGAAGGAGGTGAGGAATAAAAGACTATACATTGGGTACAGTGTGTACTGCTCAGGTGATAGGTGCACCAAAATCTCAGAAATCACCACTAAAGAACTTATTCATGTAAACAATTAATTAAGTAATAATATTAATAAAAAGGATTGGAGTAGATTAGATGGGAATGAGGGAGGGAGCCAGGGTCGTTTTAGAATAAATGGAGGAAATAAATATGACAAATACTATCTTTAAAAAACAAATAAATAAAATATCTTACTTTTGCAAATTTTTACGAAAACATAAAACCATTGCTAGAACATCTCCCAGAGCCTTGGAAGTGGCCAATATGCAAATGAGAGGCTCTGAAGATTAAGTTTCAGCAGCTTTACTGTAAACCTACCTCTGTTATCTAATCATGCAAAAAAATCATAATTTGTCTTAAACTTGCTCTCTCCTGTCCAGGACCAGTTTTGCAAGTTTAAAGTTTTTTTTTTTTTTTTTTTTTTTTTAAACTTATAAACAAAGTAAAGCAAACTGAGACTGAGATACTATGTTCCACCATTTTCCACCTTTTTATCTGTATATCTCTCTCTATATAAATATTATCCATTGCTAGTAAGCTTGCAGTGTTGAGGCACAACTCATTTATTACAGGTGCCAGTGTAAGTTGGTACAATCTTTTGGAAAATAATATTGCAATATGTGACAAGTACCGTAAACATACTTGTATCTTTCAACCCTTTATTTCCACAGGTAAAAGTTTAATAAGAAATAATAGAAACAAAAAATGCAAAGACGTTAATGGCTGCTGTTTTTCATTAGCAAAAAGTTGGGACCTAAAAGTCCACATCATGGCAAAGGTTTAATGATGTGACATCAAAAAGATAAAATGATTAGAAAAGCTCAAAATATGAAAAATGTTTATGATATTTCAGAAAGTGAAAACCGCAGAGGGCAAAGTGATACAAACACACACTTAGTTGCAACAATATATCAAACAGTTATTTACCTGAAAGCAATATGCAAAATGGAGTATATTTTGCCAGGATGATAGAATTCTACACTCTTTTTGTTTATAATTTATCCTCTTTCATATTATATTGGAAGGATTAAAGACTCAGGTGGAGTCAGACTTAGGATTTGATTCTTTGACTTCTACTTTTATGTGAATCACCACACTCTTCCACAATGGTGGAACTAATTTACAGCCATAAAAAAGAGACCAGGTGCAGTGACTCATGCCTGTAATCCGAACACTTTGAGAGGCCAAATGGGCAGATCACCTGAGGTCAGGAGTTTGAGATCAGCCTGGCCAACACGGCGAAACCCCATCTCTACTAAAAATACAAAAATTAGCCGGGCGTGGTGGTGGGCACCTATAATCCTAGCTACTCAGGAGGCTGAACCAGGAGAATCACTTCAACCTGGAGGCAGAGGTTGCAGTGAGCCAAGATCGCACCACTGCACTCCAACCTGGGCTACAGAGCAAGACTCTGTCTCAAACAAAAAAAAAAAAAAAAAAAAAAAAAAAAAAAGAAGAAGAAGAATGAGATCATGTCCACAGCAACATGGATGGAATTGGAAGCCATTATCCTAAGCGAACTAACACAGGAACAGAAAACCAAATATCACATGTTCTCACTTATAAGTGGGAGCTAAACACTGAGTACAAATGGACACAAAGAAGGGAACAACAGCCACTGGGACCAACTGAGGGTGGGGTGTGGGTAGAGGGTAAGGATCAAAAAAACTACCTATGAAGTACTATGCTTATTACCTGGATGATGAAATAATCTGTACCCCAAACCCCCGTGACATGCTACTTACCCACGTAACAAACCTGCACATATGTCTGAACTTACAAGTTAAAAAAAAAAAAGTATTCTGGTAGATCTGAAAGGGGACTCTTTTTTGCCTATCTGCCTTTTCTCTTTCTTCCTGCAACACAGATATGATGGTTGAAGCTCCAGCAGCCGTCTTGGATCATGAGATAACTGTGGAAATGAAAGTCCCCACAATGAGATGGTGGAACAGAATAAGAGCCCAGGTCCCTAACATCCATTAAGTCACCATACCATCTCTGAGCTGTCTACCCCCAGACTTCTACATGAGAGAAAAGTAAACATCTGTCATATTTAAAGCCACTGTTTTTTAGTTTTCTGTTGTATTCAGTAGACCTAATTCTATAAATTATGCTTTATTTATAAAGAAATGGAAACTCAAAAATTGAGTAGTAGATGGAAATCAAGCCTCTTATTTGTCTAATTCCAAAGCAGATACTTTTTTTCCATTGTCTGTCTTTGATGAATGAGTATTGTATCTTTTTTTTTTTTTTTTTTTCAGACAGAGTCTTGCTCTGTTGCCCAGGCTGGAGTGCAGTGGTGCAATCTCAGCTCACTGTGACCTCTGTCTCCCAGGTTCAAGCGATTCTCCTGTCTCAGCCTCCCAAGTAGCTGGGATTACAGGTGTGCACCACCATGCCTGGCTAATTTTTTTTTTTTTTTTTTTTTTTTTAGTAGAGATGGGGTTTCACCATGGTGGTAAAGCTGATCTCGAACTCCTGACCTCAGGTTATCCACTCACCTTGGCCTCCCAAAGTGCTGGGATCACAGGCATGAGCCATTGCGCCTGACCTGAATGAGTATCTTCTCTCAATAGCAGTAACAGTTAAGACCACATGGAAACTTTCATGAAATTTATTCATTTAACAAATGTTTATTGAGTGCCTACTATTTTCTGGCACTATTCAAGGCCCTAGGGATAAGATGGTGAGCAAAAACAACTTCCCTTGCCATGATTTTCTATGCATCAAGCAACCTTGCTTCTGTAAACTAGATTTTTCTTTCCCCTAAATTGGGGGAAAACCAACCAACTGGATTATATTCTGGCACACCTGCCAGGTATATTTCCCATGGCAAAGCAGTAAAGTATCACTCTGATTTCAATATCCATGTGCATTTGTTAGCATGCATCTGGCCTTTGAGCCTGATTGTCTGTGGGTATGAAGATCAGCCTTGTGGCCATCCAAAGATTCTAAGTTCAACGAGGTAGGGGTTGTTTATATGCAGCTGTGGAGAGAGGATTGCCTGCTAGCTGAAAAGAGGCCAGCAGTGAGAGGGCCTGCATATGCTCTCAGCATCCCACAAAGGTTCTGGGTAATAAGAGAAGACACGCAACTCTCCTGAAACTCAAGAGACCATCTCTGGGTGTCCTAAGGAAATCCAGTCAATACCCACAACACTGAAGACAGGACCTTGGACCCTGGGACTGAGGAGGGTAACCCAAAGAAGCTTTCCCTAGAACAACCCAGCACTTGGCACTCCCAGACCCCAATCTCACAGACATACCTTCCCTACCCAGGGGACCTCCCTATGAGGATTGACCTTCAAAAATACATCTCTGGGCTGTGCGCAGTGGCTCACACCTGTAATCCCAGCACTTTGAGAGGCCAAGGCAGGTGGATCACCTGAGGTCAGTAGTTTGAGACTAGGCTGGCCAACCTGGTGAAACCCTGTCTCTACTAAAAATACAAAAATTAGCTGAGTGTGTTGGTGCACACCTGTAATTCCAGCTACTGGGGAGGCTGAGGCAGGAAAATTGCTTGAACCCAGGAGGTAGAGGTTGCAGTGAGCCAAGATCGCACCACTGAACTCCAGCCTGGGAGACATCTCAATAATAACAATAATAATAATAATACAAAAGATCCCCCCCCCCGTCATTAAGCATCTATCATCAATAGAAATCACAGTCTGACAGCATCTCTGTGGTTTAGATTTAGGGAATGAATTTTTGTTGCTGTTTTGGAGGCAGCACTCACTCCATCACCCAGACTGGAGTGCAGTGATGCAATCATAGCACACTGCAGCCTCAACCTCCTGGACTCAAGTGATCCTCCCACCTCAGTGTCCTGATTGACTAGAACCACAGGTGCATGCCACCATGCCTGGCTAATTTTTAAATTTTTCATAGAGATGGGGGCCTCACTTTTGTTGCCCAGGCTGGTCTCGAACTCCTGGCCTCTGTTAGGATTACAGGCTTGAACCACTGCACCTGGCCAGAAAGTTATTTTAGTTCAAGCAGTCATCAATTATTGCTTCATTGTATTGCCCTCTTCGTTCCTTCAATAGTAAAGACAACTTACATTTCATTTCCCTTAGTCCCTAACTACTTATTGAATAATCCTACCACTAAGACAAACTTGCTCAATTAGTTATTAATAGTTCAAGCACATCGAGAGTTTGTTTTATACGCGTCTGCTTTATTTATTTATTTATTTATTTACTTATTTTTTTATTTTTCAAGAGATAGTCTGCCTCTTGGTTACTCCGTTGCCCAAGCTGGAGTGCAGCGATGCAATCATAACTCATTGCAACCTCACACTCCTGGATTCAAACAATTCTTTGACCACAGCCTCACTGCCACTATGCCTGGCTAATTTTTAAATTTTTTATGGAGACGAGGTCTTGCTATGTTGCCCAGGCTGGTCTTAAACTCCTGGCCTACAGTGATCCTCCCACCTCGGCCTCCCAAAAAAGTGGGATTATAGGCATGAACCACCATCCCTGGCATATGCTTATTGGTCATTTGTAACTGCTTTTGCCTCACTGAGGTTATTCTCTCTCTCTCTCTTTCCTTCCTTCCTTCCTTCCTTCCTTCCTTCCTTCCTTCCTTCCTTCCTTCCTTCCTTCCTTCCTTCCTTCTTCCTTCCTTCCTTTCCTTCTTTCTTTCTTTCTTTCTTTTTTTTCTTTTTTATGGAGTTTCACTCTTGTTGCCCAGGCTGGAGAGCAATGGTGTGATCTTGGCTCACTGCCACCTTCGCCTCCTGGTTTCAAGTGATTCCCCTGCCTCAGCCTCCCAAGTAGCTGGGATTACAGTCATGTCTCACCATGCCCAGCTAATTTTGTGTTTTTAGTAGAGACAGGGTTTCACCATGTTGGTCAGGCTGGTCTCAAACTCCTGACCTCAGGTGATCCACCAGCCTCGGCCTCCCAAAGTGCTGGGATTATAGGCATTAAGCCACCATGCCCAGCCCTGTTCTATTTCTTTTTTCCTCTCTTTTTCCACTTCTCTGGTTTTAATGGAGCAGTTTATATGACTCCATTTTATCTCATCTCTTGGCATATTATATATGCCTCTTTTTGGTTGCCCTGTGATTTACAATATACATTTAAAAAATAATCTGAGTCCACTTCTAAATTAGCATCATAGTGCAGGTGCCTTTTAATTGACTATTCCCAATTCCTCCCTCCCATCCCCTGTGACATTACTGTCATTCATTTCACTTATCCATATGCCATATGCTATAATCAACCAATACATTTTTACTATTTTGCTTTAAACTGTTATCTTTTAGGTCAATTAAAAATAAGAAAAATAGAAGATTTTATTTTGCCTTCATTTATTTCTTCTCTGACATGCTCCTTTTCTTTATGTAGATCCTAATTTCTGATTTATGTCATTTTCCTTCTACCTAAAGAACTTCTTTACACATTTGCAGAAGACTGCTGGCAATGAATTCTCTCAATTTTTGTTTGCCTCAGAAAAGTCCTTATTCCTCTTTCACTATTTTTTGTGCTTCAGTCGCTTTATTTTTTAAAACCATACATATAATGACAAGTTATTTCAAATCAGCATTTTAAAAGAAAAGAGTGACTGTATTGTAAACGGTATTTCATTTCCTACAGGAGATTAATCACTCAAAAATGGTAATTATGTAAAACACTGAAAAATATAGCAATCATTAAATATGATTCAGTCTTTTGATATTAAATAGATAGACAGGATCTAAATAGCATTAGAAATAATGAAAAACTTTCATAGCTGGCATAACATTTTTTATATCGATATTTCAAAATTCCACAAAAGATGACAAAAATCAAAATAACAAATTACACACAATTAAACTTGAAAAACATAAAAAGATGTATTACATATCCACAATAATGGGAGTTAAAACAAAGATCAGTCTACATATTTTTCCACCAATATTCTTTGTTCTCTGGGCTTTATACGTCATCAAAATCAGAATAAGTGAGGTCAAGAACACTTCTGATCATTGCCAGGAATTGCTTTCAGATTTTCAATTCTCTTCTTGCTTCTATTTTAAACAATTAAACAAGAATCTGTTATAGTTTCTTAAATTACACAAATTGCTTTCAAACACATCTTCCTCTTTCTCTTTAGAAGGATAATTTCCCTGGATATAGAATTCTAGGTTGGCAGGATTTTTTCTTTCAACACTTTACAGATTTCACTCCACTGTCCTCTTGCTTGTCTAGTTTCCAATGAGAAGTCTACTAGAATTCTTATCCTCATTCTTGTATAAGTAAAGTTTTTCTTCATCCTCCAGCTTCCTTCAAGATTTTCACTTTGTCCTTGATTTTCTGCAGTTGGAATATGATATCCCTGTTTTTTTTTGTTTTGGTTTGGTTTTGGTATATATCCTGCTTGGTGTTCTCTGAGCTTCCTGGATCTGTGGTTTTCTGTCTATCATCTTAATGATATATTATTTGGAAAGTTCATGGCCATATCATTACTTCAAATATTTTTTTCTGCCCTACTTTCTCTTTCTTCTACTGGTATTCCAATTGTGCATGTATTACACCTTTTGATAGTATCCTCCTGCTCCTTTCCCTGATTGTAGCACTTCCAATGCATTTTCTCAAGATGTTGCACCCTGTTGACTATGGTTATTTTCATTTTTCCTTAGGTGAGACAGGAAGGCTGGAGAGGGCTGAAATTCCCTTCCCTCAAATAGAATAATGTTTCGGTATCTCCTTTTGACGAAGTCTTGCCCTCTGACACTCTGATGGTCTTTCCCCCTGGAGAGTAGACTTTTTTTTTTTTTTTTTTTTTTTTTGAGACAGAGTTTCACCCTAATTGCCCAGGCTGGAGTGCAGTGGTGCAATCTCAGCAACCTCTGTCTCTTGGGTTCAAGCAATTCTCCTGTGTCATTCTCCTGTGTACCTGAGATTACAGGCACCCACCACTATGCCTGGCTAATTTTTTGTATTTTTAGTAGAGACAAGGTTTCACCATGTTGGTCAGACTGTTCTCAAACTCCTGACCTCAGGTGATCCACCTGCCTCAGCCTCCCAAAGTGCTGGGATTACAGTTGTGAGCCACCACACCTGACTGGAGAGTGGACTTTTGTGGTTGAGATGATTCTGGAAATGCTTCCCAACTGGCTACTCTTCCTCTTTTCCTGCCAGGTCCCCCTAGAAGATTGATACCATTTGACTGTGTCTCCACCCAAATCTCATCTTGAATTGTACCTCCCATCATTCTCACGTGTTGTGAGAGGGACCTGATGGGAGAGAATTGAATCATGGGGGTGGTTTCCCCCATACTGTTCTCATGGTAGTGAATAAGTCTCATAAGATCTGATGGTTTTATAAGGGGAAACCCCTTTTGCTTGGTTCTCATTCTCTCTTGCCTGCCACCATGTAAGATGTGACTTTGCTCCTCCGTCACCTCCTGCCATGATTGTGAGGCCTACCCAGCCATGTGAAACTAAGAGTCAATTAAACCTCCTTCTTTTATAAATTACTCTATCTCAGTTGTGTCTTTATTAGCAGCATGAGGACAGACTAATACAAAAATCTTCCTCGGATCCTCACAGTGAGAATCTGGTGGGCTTAAGCCCACCAAATTGTGGTGTCCCTCCCATGATACCAGCCTCTAGGAGTCTCTTACTCTCACGCTAATCCACATACAGCCTCTAGTTATTAATCAAAGTTACCATCTAAGAGTCCATACCAGTTTATGGCCCCAGCAGCTTCTGCTCCAGGTAGGCAGATCTGGACTGTGATTCTCTGTATATGTCTGTCTCTCTAGATTTGGGGATGGCAGTTTGCCCTGTTATCTCAGTTATCTTATGAGTCTAAGAAAAGTCATTAATTTTCTTTCAGTTTGTCCATCTTTTTCTTGATATAAGGATGGTAGTGACAACTTCCAAACTCTTTACATGTATGAGCTGGAACCAGAAATCTCCTGATCATCTCTTGCATATCTTCTTCTTCTTCTTTTATTGGAGGGGAGGGAGCAAATACTTTTTACCATTTTTTGGAAAACAGACTAGAGAGTCATGCGATGCTGCCAGCGCTGTATCTAATCCTGGGGCACAAATCTGCACCCTCCTTCGCAATTGGTCCTGTGATGGTAGACACTGTTATCTTACCTTATTATTTCCTTTAACTTCCACATTATCTTCAAAATAAAGAAGCATTTCATCTTTTCTCTGGTATTAATTTCATTGTCAAATTACCACTGCTAGGCCAGGCGCAGTGACTCATGCCTGTAATCCTAGCACTTTGGGAGCCTGAGGTGGGTAGATCACCTGAGGTCTGGAGTTCAAGGCCAGCCTGACCAACATGGTGAAACCCCGTCTCTACTAAAATACAAAAATTAGCTGGGCGTGGTGTCGGGCACCTGTGATCTCAGCTACTTAGGAGCCTGAGGCAGAAGAATTGCTTGAACCCAGGAGGCGGAGGTTGCAAGTGAGTTGAGATCACGCCATTACGCTCCAGCCTGGGCAACAAAAGCGAAACTCCGTCTCAAAAATAAATAAATAAATAAATAAATAAATAAATACCACTGCTGGGTGTACCTTCTTTTTAAGCTGTGGTTTGCCTTTCTTAACTGTAGCCATCACCGCATCACCCACACTAGCAGTGGACAGTCTGTTCAGCCATTCCTTGATTCCCTTCACAGAGATAATACACAGATTTTTCAGCTCCTGTGTGGTCAGCACGGTTGATTCCACTCCTAACAGAAGACCCAGGGAAATCCAGAATTTCATAGTGGAAGATCCATCACATCCTCCCTTCAACATCTTAAAAGCTGGAAAAAGACAGAAAGCTGTATACCTTTTTTGATGAAGTGTTTGTTCAAATATTTTGCCCCTTTAAAAAACTGAGTATTTGTTTAATTATTAAGTTGTGAACTTTTATACAACTGAAATAAAAATTCTGTAAAAATAGGTGTTTTGCAAATGTTTTCTCCCAGTCTGTGGCTTAAGCTTTTTATTTTCTTAACTGTGTCTTTGAAGAGTAAAAGTTTTTATTTTTGATGTAATTCAATGTATCCATTTTTTGTGGTTCATGTTTTTGTGTCCTATCTAAGAAATTTCTACTTAACCCAAAGATGTTCCCTATGTTTTATTCCAGATTTTTTATGGCTTTTAAATTGAGGTCTATGATTCATTTCAATTTTTCTTTATAAGGTGAGATACAGTTCTTCTTCTTTTTTTTTTGCTTCTAGATATCCAATTGTTCTGCCATCATTTTTATTTTTCGTTTTTTATTGTGGTAAAATACACATAGCATAAACTTTATCATTGTAACCATTTTTAAGTATACAATTAAATTGCATTAAGTACATTCACAGTGTTGTGTGACCAATTTCCAGACCGCTTTTTATCTTATAAAACTCTCTACCCATTAAACAACAGCTCCCCATTACCCACTCTCTCTAGCCCCTGGCAATGACCTCTCTACTTTCTGTCTCTGTAAATTTTACTACTCCAGGTACTTCATATAAGTGGAGTCAAACAGTGTTTGTATTTTTGTTGTTGGCTTATTTCACTTAGCATAATATTCTCAAGGTTCATCTATGTTGTAGCATGTGTCAGAATTTCTTTTCCTTTTTAAGGCCGAATAATATTCTATCATATGTATATACCACATTTTGTTTGTCTATTCATCCATCAGTGGGTACTTGGGTTGTTTCTACTTCTTGGTTTTTATGAATAATGCTGCTATAAATGGCGCACTTTTTTTTTTTTTTTTTTTAAATGGAGTCTCACTCTGTCGCCCAGGCTGGAGTGCAGTGGCGCGATCTTGGCATACTGCAACCTCCGCCTCCCGGGTTCACGCATTTCTCCTGCTTCAGCCTACTTAGTAGCTGGGATTACAGGCTCCTGCCACCACACCCAGCTAATTTTTGTATTTTTAGTAGAGACGGGGTTTCACCATGTTGGTCAGGCTGGTCTCGAACCCCTGACCCCATGATCCACCCACCTCAGCCTCCCAAAGTGTTGGGATTACAGGCATGAGCCACCGCGCCCAGGCTAAATGGCATACTTTTTAAAAAGGCGATTGTTTTTATCATGGAAATACCTTGGCATTTTACTGCAAATCAATCCACCACACACGTGGATCTATTTTCTGGATTTTCTATTCTGTTCCATTTACCTGTCTATACTCATGGCAATATCACATTGTTTCAACTACTGTAGCCTTATAGAAGTCTTAAAAACAGGGAGTCTGAGTTCTCCAACACTGTTCTTCTTTTCAAAATTATTTTGGCCAATCTAAGTCTTTGCATTTTCATATAATTTTTATGATCAGTTAGTCAATTTCTACCAAAACTCTTGCAGGAATTTTGACTGAGATTACACTGAATCTATAGATGAATTTGAGGGATGTCTCAGTCTGGGCTGCTACAACAAACTATCTTAGACTGGGTAATTTATAAACAACAGAAATTTATTGCTCACAATTTGGGAGGCCAGGAAGTTTGAGATCAACATGTTAGCAGATTTAGTGTCTGGTGGGGCCTGTTTCTTATAGATGGCACTGGATGTCTAAGTGTGTTTCTCTTTTAATCACGAATTGATGCAGCTGCATTGTCCACAGTCATGAACATTTGGAGGTGCAGTTCTTAGAAATTCTTTAACTTGTGGCCCCTCCAATACAATAATTTCTTCAGGATTCACATTTGAAGGTAAAGACTCTCTTTCGCCTTGGTAGATGGGAGAATGGAGAAGAGGAAAGGGAAAGGTGGGCAGATACAATGGGTTAGGCTCTCAGGTCAAGCAGAAAAGTCTTGCATCATGCAAGTGTTGCTGGCAAATGGCAAAAAGTCATGAGAAAGATGTAAAAGCAACTACAAAATATATTATGCTCAGTTTTCTTCTAATTCAGTTTCACACCAAGCAGAAAGTGAGTTTTTCTATTAGTAAGAAAAATGTCTGCAAAGTGCCAGTGATCCATTAAAATAATTGTTGTGAGGTAGGGGAAGGAAAACAATTTCTGAGTCACTTGGCTTATCACTCCAACAGCTTAGGGAAGTTTTGTTAATGGCCTAATGGATCAACAAACTTCAAAGACATTTATTTGCTTGGAGCTGGGTCGTTTCACCAAGTTACTGCAAAAAAAAACTACTGTGTGTCTAAAAAGAAAACTAATAAATTCCAAAGGTTATTGTTCCCTACAGTTTTTCAATGCATATATTTTTCTTTGACACTAGTTGTTCTCCAGATCCTAACTCCATCTTCAGCATTATTTGTCTGCCAATAGTTATTTCAGGAGTATCTCTCATTGTGAAATCAGATTGTTTTTCTTTGCATTATTCTCCCATCCACTCAAAGCCATGTTGAACAAGAAGAAAATAGTGCAGTTTCAATGCCAAAATCATTTGTTCATTCACAAAATGTTTATTGAGCACTTAATATGTGCCAGGCACTGTTCTAGGCACTGGGAATATCAGCAGCGAGGCAAAGTCCCTGCCTTTACATTCTATTGGGAGAGACAGACAATAAACCAATAAACATAATATATTATATTCCTTGGTAGTTGGTATTCTAAAACAAAGCAAAGCAGAGTAAGGGGGAATAGAGAGTGATGCTTTGGAGTTGGGGCATAAAATTGATCATTTAAGTCAGGGAGATATTCAGTTTAACAGAACTTTATATGGTTTGGCTGTGTTCCCACCCAAATCTCATCCTGAATTTTAGCTGCTATAATTCCCAGGTGTTATGAGAGGGACCTGGTGGGAGGTAATTGAATCATGCGGGCTATTTCTCTCATACTATTCTCATGGTAGTGAATAAGTCTCATGGGATTTGATGGTTTTATAAGGCGTTTCCTTTTTAGTTTGGCTCTCACCCTCTCTTGTCTGCTGCCATGTAAGACGTGCCTTTCACCTTCCACCATGATTGTGAGGCCTCCTCAGTCACATGGAACTGTGAGTCCATTAAACCTCTTTTTCTTTATAAATTACCCAGTCTCGGGTATGTTTTTATCAGCAGTGAGAACAGACTAATACAGAACTCATATACTGATTTATAATTCCATGAAGGCTGATACTGTGGTAATTGTCTTCATTTTTCACCTGGTTTCAGGTTTGACACACAGTAGATGTTCGATAAATCCAATAGAAACAGTAATATGTAAAAATACCTACATTCTGCTTTGAACTTGTGTATGTCTTGATATTCCGTGGATGGACTATGATTCTAGTCCATACTTTGGAAATGCAAAATCCATACTTTGCATTCCTTCTTCAGAACTGTTGATAGTTAATTTTAGGAGATCCAAAAAAGCAAAAAGGTAGGGAGTCATCAGTAGTCACTTTCCTCCAGACCCATGGAGCCTGCCATCTTCTCATCTGTTCCTTTATTTCATCTCAGGGCTAATATCCCCAAAGCAGCCTTGGATAACGTCATCAGTCAAAGAGGAGTTTCTGCAGCCCAGTTAATCAGCAAGCACACCGCAAATGATGAAAAGCAGTTACAAAATGCTTCCAGGATTCATTTATTCACTTAACAATGATTTCCATTTTTATTTATTTTGTTTTATTTTTTGAGACACAGTCTTGCTCTGTCACCCAGGCTGGAGTACAGTGCCATGATTTCGGCTCACTGCAAACTCCGCCTCCTGGGTTCAAGTGATTCTCCTGCCTCAGCCTCCTGAGTAGCTGGGATTATAAGTGCCTGCCACCACGCCTGGCTAATTTTTGTATTTTTAGTAGAGACGGGGTTTCACCATGTTGGCCAGGCTGGTCTTGAACTCCTGAGCTCAGGTGATCTGCCCACCTTGACCTCCCAAAGTGCTGGAATTACAGGTGTGAGCCACCACGCCAGGCCGACAATAATTTTTAAAGCAACTACTCTGTACCAAGAAGTATTCTAGGGGTAGAGCAGATTATTTCACCTTAGTCCAGAATCTAGCCCTCAGCTACTTCGATGCAGAAAATCATATTGTTCATATATTCAGAGATCATTAGATTTTTAATGACAAACTACCTATAATTAACTGTATAATTAAAATCACTGGAAAAGGCTAAGTCATTCATTTCCAGAGTGATTTCAAATACCCCTAGCTGGGTTTGCCTCTAAAAGTTGTGGGGTCAGAGCAAGAGTATAAATGGAGGCCCATGTATTATAGGTTTAAATATTTAAAAGTTTGAAATCTTGCTAACAGATTGTACATATATATGTGTGTATACACACACACACACACACACACACACACACACACCCCATCTTCCTAACTTGACAAATATATCTTGTTAATGACCTAGGAGGTCAAGTCGTTTGGAGTTCTTTGCAGGAAAGGTGGTGGTGAGCAGAGCCCCTTCTCTGTTCCCCACCGCAGGGTGGAACCAGCCTAGACATCCAGGTTCTGCTCACATCCTCCTGCTGCAATCCCTTGCTTGACCACCCCTTGTGCCTAGAGATGTGCAACTCTGCAGTGAGGTTACTCCTGAGAAGGTGGTCATGAGGAAGAGGCCAAACAGACCCTGGAAGCAGACTCAGGAATTTGGGCAGAGAACTTGAGTGTTCTAGAAGGAGGATGGGGGTCTCCATACATGCACCCTGTCTCCTTGGCCCATGGACTCCTCAGAGGAGGAGAGCCAAAGTAGGACCCTTAAAATGGGGCCCAAGGCCATGATTCAGGGCACTCCCTACCAACAGGTGAGGTACTAGAAAGGCAAACAAAATGCTGCTGGGGAATTAGTGGGAAAGGAGGACGGTTCACCAGCTCTAGAGCTGTGGCCTTAGTTGACCATCCCTCCTGGCATAGAATACCCCCTGGCCAGAGAAGATACTTGTCCCCCAAATTCAGATGTGTACCTCCTGTGATGGGGCTGACACAGTTTGCTTCCTCAACAACTCCCTTTTCTCTGAGGCTCAGGGGCTGCGAAGGTTCCCTGCAGACTGGGAGATTACACAGGGTTCACCACATAGCTGCTTTAGCTCAGAGGAGTGCCCTTTTTTTTTTTTTTTTTTTAATTCACATAAAGTGCTATACAAGGTAGCTGAGACCTGCTGCCAACCCATTTCCAGCTATACGGACCTGGGCGATTCTCAGAGCTCTGGAGCACCCCTTGTGGTAGGAGAGAGTCAAATACAATTTTTTGTCTTTTTTCCCTTTTAATATTATTATTATTATTATTTTATTTGTAGAAATTTATGGGGTACATGTGAAATTTTGTCACATGTATATAATGCATATTGATCAAGTCAGGGTATTTAGTGTGCCCATCACCTCAGGACAATACACTTTTGTTAACTATAGTCACCCCACTCTGTTATCAAACATTGAATTTACTCCTTCGATCTAACTGTATGTTTGTGCCCTTTAACCTGCTTCTCTTCATCCTCCCTCTCCCACCACTCACCTTTTCCAGTCTCTGTTATCTGTCTTTCCACTCTCCACCTCTATGTGATCAAACATTTTAGCTCCCACATATAAGTGAGAACGTACAACATTTGTCTTTTTTTGCCTGGCTTGTTTCACTTAAGATAATGACCTCCAGTTCCATCCATGTTGTTGCAAATGATCTTTTATTATTATTATTTATAATTAACACATAATAATTGTACGTATTTGTGTGCTACAGTGGGATATTTTATTACATGTGTGCCATGTGTAATAATTAAATCAGGGTAATTAACAAATTCATCACTTAAACATTTATCATTTCTTTGTGTTGGTAACATGCAAAAGTTTTTCTTCTAGCTATTTGCAAAGATTCAGTAAAATTCTCTTAACTGTAGTCACTGTACAGTGCTACAGAACTTTCACTATGAATCCCTGATACCATTTTAGTTCATGAGACTCTCAAAAGTAGAGAAGACCCCAGAAAGCCACCAATAAGCGTTTGGATAATAGACATCTCCATAATCCAAGGGTAAATGGCTTAATTTACTGACACAACTAGGTCTGTGATGAGAATAGAGTATGTAGTGGTATTGGTGACTCTGTCCTCATTATCTTTGTTTTACAGTCATAATTAATCAAAACCTACCCTCTCACCTTTCTCGTGCTCATGACAAAGAATTACCTGCTCTAAGCAGGAATTAACTGAGGGAGTAGATTGGTAGTGATCCTTCTTTGGGATGTGAGACAAGAAGCTTGGAAATATAGTCAAATGCACTATTATTCTAAGATATGACAGCAAGAAGCAATTTCAAAATATGCCTCTCTTGTAAACCATTGGGCCTTAATGACACAAGAGTAATTTTTCCATTACTGACAAGAGCAAACGAGTGCAAACAGAGGTGGATGATTTTTCCTGACAGCTGAACCAGGCTTCAGTTAGTATCAGGGAAACTTTCTATTTGAGTTGACCTGTCTGTGCTGCATCAAGTTGAGCCATCATTTCAACGGATCCAGTGAATAAATCTGGAGGAAATAATGTGCCCAGGACTTGGGTATGGTTTCGTTTTGTTTCTGTTTTAGTTCACTACCTGGTACCTACCTCTGCAGCGTGGCTTACCTTTGATGGCCAATCCCAGCCTCTTTTGGGGCATGATCTGTGCAAGATAAGAATAAGGATGAGGGCCCAGTGCAGTGGCTCATGCCTGCAATCCCAGCACTTTGGGAGGCCGAGGAGAGTGAATCACCTAAGGTTGGGGGTTCGAGACCATCCTGACCAACATGGTGAAACCCTGTCTCTACTAAAAGTACAAAATTAACCGGGAATGGTGGCGCATGCCTGTAATCCCAGCTACTCAGGAGGCTGAGGCAGGAGAATTGCTTGAACCTGGGAGGTGGAGGTTGTAGTGAGCTGAGATCGCACCATTGCACTCCATCCTGGGCAACAAGAGTGAAACTCTGCCTCAAACAAACAAACAAAAAAAGAATGAGGATGAGGATGAGGACAGCCAGGCTCGGTGGCTCATGCCTGTAATCCCAGCACTTTGGGAGGCCAAGGCAGGTGGATCACCTGAGGTCAGTAGTTCTAAACCAGCCTGGCCAACATGGTGAAACTTCATCTCTATTAAAAATACAAAAATTAGCTAGGCATGGTGGTGCATGCCTGTAATCCCAGCTACTCGGGAGGCTGAGGCAGGAGAATCACTTGAACTTCGGAGGTGGAGGTTGCAATGAACCAGATCATGACACTGCACTCCAGCCTGGGTGACAGAGTGAAACTCCATCTCCAAACAAACAAACAAATAAATAGAATGAGGATGAGGGGAAGCCACAAGAGGGAAGAAGAGGGAAGAGCTAACTGTTTGGATCTAAAGAGAGGCTTTGCAGGGTGAGGGCTATCAGCAACTGCAGGGAGATATCTGATACAAATATAACGTCTATTTCCTTGGGCTCCTCAGATACTTTTCGACTCAAGTTCCATGGAGTTTTCTCCCTATGGCCCTCTAACCTCTCTCCATGCTGAGGATGCTCTCCTAACGGTACTTGTATTGTTTGGAAAAAATAAGTATTGTTAATCTGAGTTCAGTCAGGGAAGCAAAACCATGATGAGCTGTGGAGGAAGCGATTTATCGCAGGAATTAGTCCCAGCCCCATTGTGAGAGGGATGGGTGATTGGAGGTCCAGGAGGAAATTGGAAGATGGGAGGAGCCACCCACCATCAGTCTGAGAAGCCCAGCACATCCAGCTGTGCAAGTGGAAGGGGAAGCCGGTTGGGGAGACCTATGGGAAGCTGTTCCTACCTCTATGGGTCTGCAGCCAAGTGTCTGGTGGTGGCCCTGGGGCTCCTGTTGGTCAACAGGGTCAGCACTCAGAAAAAAAAATCTGGACACAGAGTGAGGGGGAGTGAGGACAAGCGGGATCCGCTTTCACCTCTACCTCTGTTTGTAACCATGCCTAACCACAACAACTTTTGGAAAGTAACGGCTCCTGCTTCACTCCTACCTCCCATCTCTTGTGCAAATTCTTCTTTTGGTCAACTCTAACCCAATGCCTTCAGGGACGGGGATCCTGGGAAATGTGATTCCAGCTTAGCAAGTCAGAACACTACGCACTACCACGCTAGGAAACACAGTGTGGCCACCGGCAGAGCTCCCCCAGCGACTGGCAGGGTACCCAGATGGAGAAGATATAGGATGAGTGAATGGTGGGAAGGGATGGGGGAGTCTGAAAAGCATCCTTCGACCAATCAGAGCACGTTTTACTGTCCTGGAGATTGAAATAGAGGAGAAAGCTCCTAAGAGTTTTCCTGCTAGGATGGGACAAAGGATATCTTTACTTGGCAAAGGTGAGTTTAGGTGGAGCAGCTGCCTTCCCTCTGAACTGAGGTAACAGTCTGCAGCCAAAGTTTCCATAGCCCTTTGGTGCAGCTAGATTTAAAAAGAATCTTGTTCTCAGAAAGACTGAAGCACATGCATATTTAAAGAGTTCTTTTAACACAGAGTTATCTGAGAGAAAATTACCTTAACACAAATTCCAAAGACTCCACATAGTTAAGATGCACAAATTCATTATCAATGGTGCTGAGAATAGCTCCTTGGAAGGGATAAAATGTTTATTAGAATCAATTAAAGTATGTTTGAGAGATTTATTTTCTCCATCTTTATTCTCCTATTTAAAGCTGAGTTGTATATTAACACTTCAAGGTCTCAGTCACTGTTTGTCTTGAAAAAAGAGAGAGAAAATGTTTGTCATTCTAGGAGCATAATCAGTTGAGCCAGTGCACAATGACATAGTTAATTCACCAACGGAATTTGTTGCCATAGCTTCAGCGAGGGACGGGGTAGATTAAACAATAGCCTTTTTCACGACTGCAGCTTTCACCACAACCTGCCTGTCCCCACACAACAGGCCATCATAGCACTAGTTCAGAGCACAGCAATTGTCAATGAACAACAGTCCAGAGGGGACAAGAGGAGGCTTGTGGTAAATAAAGCAAGAGTCCCCCGCAACTCAAATCTCTCCTTATTCAATAACTGGGACACTCTGAGCTCCTCCGAGCTTATCTTTGAGCGCTGGGCACAGAGAGCCTGCTTGACCTTTGGTCAAGTGAGCAACAAAAATTTCATCCTGTGACTCAAAAGAACTCCAAAGGGAGGAGGCCTCTACAGAAGATAAAAAGATCAGGAGCAGGCATGGTAGGCCATCAGGAGTGCATCATGGAAGAGGACAATCGCGCTCCGCAATTGTGGCGCAAGGTAATGTGAATACTTTCTTACTGATTTTTGCCTTATTGAATACCAAAGTCAGTTCAAAAAGTAAAGTCCTATGTATCTGCGAGTGTAATGAATCTGTACTAATTAGTACTCGCACTAAAAATGGAAATATTATCTTCTCCATCTTAAGGTGATTTAAAAAAAAAAAAACAAAGAAAAACAAATTGTGACTAATATTTATTTATCCCCTTGCAGAGTATGTCAGCTCCCTGGATAGACTTAGATGACAAGAACAAATCTGCTTACTAAAAAAAAGGTCAGATCAATATGCTATGGGAGCCTGAGGGTATTGCAGAAATGTTTTAACAAAATGTTCTTTATCCTATGAAATGAGAAATTCTTCTAGTAGAAACGTCACAAAATCCTGATTAGAATATCCATTCCTTTTATTCTGAGATGGAGTTACGCTCTTGCTGCCCAGGCTGGAGTGCAATGGTGCAATCTCGGCTCACTGCAACCTCCGCCTCCCGGATTCAAGCGATTCTCCTGCCTCAGCCTCCCGAGTAGCTGGGACTACAGGCGTGCACCACCATGCCCAGCTAATTTTTGTACTTTTAGTAGAGATGGGATTTCACCATGTTGGTCAGGCTTGTCTCAAACTCCTGACCTCAAGTGAAGACTATCCATTTCTGAATTCAATGTCATGCAACTGTCACGTAAGTGAGACCTCTTTATATGGTCTTTTCTCTTGGGGAGGGGGTGCCCGGGGAACGTGTTTCTAGGGGAGCCTTGTTAAACTGAATGAGTTCTAGATGGAGAAAGTTTAGGCAGTGGGACAAAGTGTTAAGAAGGACCCCAGATGATGTGAAGAAGAGATTGAGGGCCAGAGGCAACTTCCCAACAACGAGGCAGAGGGAATTTCTTTGCTTAACTATGAAACTGGTTTCACTCCACTACCCTGAGAATGAACACTGGCCCTGATCTCTCCTGTCCCAGCATCCTGTCAAAAGCTTCTCATGTCCCTTGGAATGGATATGGGTGGCTGGTTTAAGCACCATATTCCTCAGAAAGTAGTCTAGGTTCATATCCAGCAGACACTTGAGCTACATGACTGATTGATCATTTTGCCCAGTTGGTCCCTTCCCCAGTTGCCTCCATGTTATCTTAAATTTGGAGAAATTTGTGCTGTATATTGAAGACTCATGAGTTTTACTAGCTGATTGTATTGAGTTAATGGGGGAATCAGGAGGCATTGATTGATTGATTGATTCATTCATTCATTCATGCCTCATTTCAAAATTAGATTTGAAGTGGTATCAAAACAACTAGAGTCAGGCTGGCCATGGTAGCTGACACCTGTAATCTCAGCACTTTGGGAGGCCGAGGCAGGCGAATCACTTGAGGTAAGGAGTTCGAAACCAGCCTGACCAACATGGTGAAACCCCCTCTTGACTAAAAATACAAAAAACCATGCCAGGCATGGTGGCAGGTGCCTATAATCCCAGCTACTTGGGAGGCTGAGGCAGGAGAATTGCTTGAACCCAGGAGGTGGAGGTTGCAGTGAGCCAAGATCGTGCCACTGTACTCCAGCCTGGGTGACAGAGTGAGACTCTGTTTCAATAAAAACAACTAGATTCAGTTCTGGACTGGTGCAGATATGGAAAGTTGAGATGATTCTTCTATGTTCCAGTCATGTAAATTAAATCTGTGCAAATATCATTCTGTATTCCAATACCTTTTGCAAACTGAAAATAGACAAAGGCCTCTAATTTCATGGTCTCCCAAATGCATCACTTATCATCATTATAATAGTTGACATTTTAGGGTGACATGCCTTGGACTAAGTACTTTCCATGCCTTATTTTATGTAATTATATTCAACAAAAGGACTCAAACTCCTGACCACTTGCCTATGCTGCTAATTTATGCCTTGATTTCTCTATTAAATTGAATAGGCTTACTTAACCTCCTTGGGCAATTAAAATGGATTACATTATTAATGGTAACAATAATAAAGAAGTGATTTCATTAACATTTTTCTCATGCTTTTCGGTTCTCAGTGTACTTTTCTCACACAGGCAGCCTCAACTTCTGTAAATTAAACTTTCTGACTACCAGCCCTTTGTGTACTATACATTGATACCCCCAAGCTGTCACACGATCATTTCTGGTTACTGCTGGTGGTGCTACTTAACAGCCAATAGTTATAAGCATTGCTGCTAAATATTGAATCTGAAAGGTGAAAATAATCATGAACTTAATAATCTTTTATAGCTCTCTGGGGATGGAAACTACCTTTAAATAAGAGAGTTGAGTATTTATTTTCCACATATTTAATTTTGGTACTCGGTTGGTACTTATTTGGAAATAAGAGAATGCCCAAACATTACCTCAATTCCTCTTACCCCAAATACTGTGATGTAGATATTATTTATATTCCTCCCTCCGTCTTTATTTTATTTTATTTTATTTTTTGAGACAAGGTCTTACTCTGTTGCCCAGGCTGGAGTGCAGTGGTGCAATCATAGCTCACTGTAACTTCAAACTACTGGGCTCAAGTGATCCTCTTGCCTCAGCCCCCCGAGCTAAGACTGCAGGCATGCACCACCACACCTGGATGATTTTTAAATATTTTGTAGAGATGGGGGTTTTGCTGTGTTTCTCAGGCTGGTCTTGAACTCTGGCCTCAAGCGATCCTTCCACCTGAACCTCCCAACGCACTGGGATTTCAGGTGTGCGCCACTGAGCCCTAGCCTATATTCCCATTTTAAGTGAGAAAATTAAAGCTCACAGAGCTTAATTGTCCAAGATAGCAAGGATAGAGCTGGATTTTGGGTTCCCAGCATCCAATTTCACTTTTTCTTTAAACCTATACTGTTGAATAAGGTAGCCACTAACCATACACAGCCGTTTAAAATTAATTAATTGGCTGGGTGGGGTGGCTCACGCCTGTAATCCTGGCACTTTGGGAGGTCGAGGCAAGTGGATCACAAGATCAGGAGATCGAGACCATCCTGGCTAACACGGTGAAACCCCGTCTCTACTAAAAATACAAAAAAATTAGCTGGGCGTGGTGGCAGACGCCTGTAGTCCCAGCTACTCGGGAGGCTGAGGCAGGAGAATGGCATGAACCCAGGAGGTGGAGCTTGCAGTGAGCCAAGATTGCGCCACTGCACTCCAGACTGGGCAACAGAGCCAGACTCCGTCTCAATTTAAAACAAAAAATTAATTAATTAATTAATTAAAATTTAAAATTCAGTTCCTCAGTCACACTAGCCACTCTTTTTTTTGAGACGGAGTCTCACTGTGTCACCCAGGCTGGAGAGCAATGGCATGGTCTCGGCTCCTGGGTTCAAGTGATTCTCCTGCCTCAGCCTCCCGAGTAGCTGGGATTACAGGTACCCACCACCACACCCAGCTAATTTTTGTAGTTTTAGTAGAGATGGGGTTTTGCCATGTTGGCCAGGCTGGTCTCGAACTCCTGACCTCACGTGATCTGCCCACCTTGGCCTCCCAAAGTGCTGGGATTACAGGCATGAGCCACTAACACTAGCCACATTTTAAGTGCTCAGTAGTTATATGTGGCTCGTGACTATTGTATTTGGACAATGTAGATATGGAATATTCCATCATTGCAGAAAATTCTATTGAATAACACTGCTTTAAACCATAATGTCTCTTTTAGATATGTTGAGGTATGTCCTCAAAATATATTGCAGTTCTGTTACAAGTAATATGGATTTTAAATTTTACAGTAAAATCTCATTCATTTGAAGTCCCTTCATTTGCATAGCACCACGTTAACTTTGATCTGCAAACTAATAATATAGATAAGAGTTAAGAAGATGGTTAAATGCACTTCAGAGACCAAAGATTTTTAAGCACCATCAAATAACTCCAGAAGCACTCACTTAGATGCAAGCAATTGATATGATAATTACACATCATTTTTATTTATTCATTAAAACAGGGATCCCCTAAGGTGCCCTTGTAGGAAATAATGTGGTTAGCCTTGTTATTTCTAGCAACCCTTCTGCTATTTCGAAATTCTATGTGAAATCATTTTATACTACTGGTTTACCTTCCTCCTTGCCTTTGGATCACAAAGTGAAATGGTAGCATAAAACACTTTCACACTGAAATTTTGACTGGTTCAAGGTCTAATTCCAAAGCCCTCACTTCTTCCACTATATTACGTGATTCCCTGGAAAAGGTACTGCTGTGGGCCCTGCATGGTGCCTGGTATGCAGTAAGGGTTCAATAAATATCTGTTGATGGACTGACAGACACAGTTCTTTCAAGAGACCAGTCATTGAAGTGGACTCCGATTTTCTACAGTGAATACATGTATCAAATGGAAAACTGCCTCCCCGTTTGTTCTTTCCTCTTTACCAGTCTTTGCTGCCAAGACTTCCTGGTGAGATAAGGGCTTCCTGTCTGTGAAAAAGAGATGATTCCCAGGCATTCAGCTTGGGGGAGGGGGAGTGTGATCTGGCCAGAGGCTTTGGAAACGAAATCTTCCAGCTCCTTCAGAAGTGAGAACAGGGTGGCGAACATGCTGCCTTCCCAGGCACCAGTCATCAGTTAGCTCCATCAGTCCTCAAATATGTGGGGCACATGTTCCAGGTCCCATGCTGGTTCTAGGTAATAAATAGGTGAGAAGAGAGAATGTTGAGTTGTTAGAGGAGAACGGCACTTGCATTTCCATAATATCCTTAGTGGAGGTGGTTTCTTACAGCTTGCTGGGACCGGTCATAGCAAACATTAATGCCATGTCTTTTTAGCAAAAATACAACCCAATTCCTCAATTTAGCAGTGAGCATCAAAGGATATGGCTTGTCTCTTCCTTGTCTTCGTTAAGGAAAATTTTTAGCCATGGTAAGGAAAGAAAAATTAATAGAAACAATGTAAATGTTCATTAAATATTTAGTCCTTATTTGGAAGGAATTGAACAACTTAAAACTCTCCAAATTTATGAAGCTTAGATATCTGAACATTTTTAAAAAACCACTTAAAGGGAAAGGAGATACTATATTTTTACCTTTTTTTTTTTTTTTTTTTTTGAAATGGAGTCTTACCATGTTGCTCAGGCTAGAGTGCAGTGGTGCGATCTCAGCTCACCGCAACCTCCATCTCCCGGATTCAAGCAATTCTCTGCCTCAGCCTCCTGAGTAGCTGGGATTACAGGCACCCACCACCATGCCTGGCTAATTTTTGTACTTTTAGTAGAGATGGGGTTTTACCATGTTGGCAAGGCTGGTCCTGAACTCCTGACCTCAAATGATCTGCCCGCCTCGGCCTCCCAAAGTGTTGGGATTACAGGCGTAAGCCACTGCGTCCGGCCTTATTTTTACCTTTTGTTCCAAACATCAGTAGGCCTTCTTTCCTCTTATCTATCTCCCTGTAATTCCTCTACATAAGCCCTAATACTACAGGTATGTATGTGCACAGCCTTCAAGCTGACTCAACGCAGTTTTGTCTCCTTCAGAAACTATGGGGTAGGCTGATTCAAGAGTCCTCTTAACTCACTTAGTGGATGTATAATCACTGCCATAGGCTGCTCTGCTGATAGTTCTCACTCTGAACATTGACAGGTAGAGCAGAGGCTAATTCTGAATCTGGTTCTCCACTTGATCTTAGCCAAAAGGCTGAGAAGCGACGTGAATCTGGCTCTCTAGAGTGCACTAACCTCTTCCTGGCAGACCCTAGATCCCTACCCAATGTGGTCCTCTAACGCAAGTCTTGGTGACCATGCCTTCCCTAACTCCTCCTTGGCTCCCTGAAACGGCCCAATTACCATGCAAGCAGATGTGGAATGAGAGGCTAGACTTGTGTGTCTCTTGTGAAACCTGGGGTTTCCCCAGTCTTCCCAGTGCTGGGAACTATGGGGGAGAAAAATAAGTCTCGTTAGTCTCTCTTATTTTTGTCCTTGGAGAAAAGGACTTGGAGCCAGCTCTCAAATACTATGGGGTAAAGAAAATGGTGCAATTGGCATAAAATTAATTTTGCCCCATTCTCACAACGAGGCCTCAAAAAGTGAAATATGCTTTTTATTTCAGTCCTGCCCCAGGTATTAGAACATTTTAAAGTTTTCTTTGTCTTTCCATGAACTACAAATTCTTTCTCTCTCTGTCTCTCTGTCTCTCTCTCTCTCTCTCTCTCTCCCACACACACACACACACACACACACACACACACACACACACACACACACGTGGAAAGAGAAAAGAAAATTTAAAAATTGGTAAATATGGCCCAGAAGAAAGAGAAAAATAATACCTGTTTCAAATCTTTTTCCTTAGCTCCATTGATTTAAGTCATAAATAAAAGTACAGAATAACTTAATGATAATTTCTTTTGAAAGACTAACATAATTTTTAATAGTACCATTATATTTACCAAAAAATCAATCTTTAAGAGTTTGTCCTACATATATCTTTACATATATCTTCTTGTTCTATATATCCTTTGAGAGTGGAGATGATCACATTTATCTTGGATGCATGACTTCCAACATGCTTAGTAAATGTTTGTTGAATGAGTGAAAGGAATTTAAATCACTGTTTACTCTGTATCCTCCTTGCCCAGAGAGACTCCTGAGTTTGTCCATCTAAGGTCATCTCTAGGCTGTTCAGGAGAATGAGTGCTTTTCAACCCAGATTTTGAGTGAGACCCCTCTAAACTGATTAACATTATCATTAACATCAGCAACACAGATGTTGTGATCACTGTTTACAAGGCTCTCCACCTCAACCCTGCCAGACTTCTAGGGTTGTTAGAGGTTTCTGATGTCTGAAGGCCAGGTGAGACCCACCTAGAGATACCACAGATGGCTGACTCAACCTTCTACAACTCCTCAGCTTTCTCAGAGGTGGGCAGGAGCTGGGCCAGCCTCGAAGAGAGATAGGTAAGACTTGTGCACCTACCTGCCTCATAAATTTTCTTCCATGTGGTTATTACATCTTTCCTTAGGATGGCAAATGAAGGACTTTCTTAAGTATCACACAAAGAATTCAAGACAAAAAATGGAGAATTAATAAAAAAGCTCTGTAGGGCTTTCTACATTATACAAGGTAGGAGAGAGTTATAATTACCAGGAAGTACAGTAGAAGTTTTTTCAACCTCTACAGTGGGGACCAGTTGGTCAGTTAATTGAAAAATAAAATGGGGCCGGTCGCAGTGATTCACGACTGTAATCCCAGCACTTTGGAAGGCCAAGGTGGGCGGATCACCTACAGTCAGGAGTTCGAGACCAGCCTGGCCAACATGATGAAACCCTGTCTCTACTAAAAATACAAAAATTAGCCAGGCGTGGTGGCTCGCGCCTGTAATCCCAGCTATTCGGGAGGCTGAGGCAAGAGAATCACTTAAACCCAGGAGGTGGAGGTTGCAGTGAGCCGAGATCACACCACTGCACTCCAGCCTGGGTGACAGAGTGAGACTCTGTCTCAAAAAAGAAAAGAAAAGAAAAAGAAAATGGGTATAATGGGGACTCACTTAAAAATGATAAATGCATAGATCAAACATTGTATTTAAATTTAAAATAAATATATTATTAATTTGCCAAACCTTTGATTGGGCCACTGATTAGAGCTCTGTGTTGTATTTTTTCATTAGGCAGACACATATGCACTGCCTATTACTTCCATTTTTAGTTTATTCTAAATTGTGTGAAAACTTAAGATATCTTCAAAACACTTTGAACATGGAATCCTAGGTGTTTTGCAATTTTGTCCCCTAGCTTTTATAGTTGTCTTGCCCTCACCTAATTCAACAGTAATTTTTAATTTTATTTATTTTTTTTTTTGAGACAGAGTCTTGCTCTGTCGCCCAGGCTGGAGTGCAGTGGTGCGATCTCGGCTCTCTGAAACTTCTGCCTCCCGGGTTCAAGCGATTGTCCTGCCTCAGGTTCCCGAGTAGCTGGCACCACAGGCGTGTGCCAGCATGCCCAGGTAATTTTTGTATGTTTAGCGGTGATGGGGTTTCACCATGTTGGCCAGGCTGGTCTCAAACTCCTGACCTCAAGTGATCTGTCCGCCTCGACCTCTCAAAGTGCTGGAATTACAGGCATGAGCCACTGCACCTGGCCAGAGATGGGCTATTTTAACAAGAGAAATATAATCTGTTTGTGGAGCAGTGTCTGAATCCCCTTCATCTCAATCCTCCCCCATTGGTAATAGTTGGAAACAAAGACTAAAGAGCTGTCAGGAGATGGTACATCCTTTCCACGAGTTAATAAAGTGATGCCCCGCTTTCACAGTCTATTAATTAAGAAGGTAATCAGTGCATGCTTTGAGTTTGGTAAGTGAAACTTGAAGGCAATAAAATCAGAACACTACTTGGATTTTTTTTTCTCATAAAGAAATGAATAACAAATTAGGGCTACAGAGCTAGAGTAATCACATTTTGAATTTCTCCTGAGCATGTCTTTAATAACCTGTATGTGTTAGGTAAGAAGAACAAAGAAAGGCAAAGTTAATTACCCAGGAAAAACTTCACCAAGAAATTTTGGTTACATTAGCCCAGGGTTTCTCAACCTTGGTATGACTGATATTTTGGGCCAGATAATTCTTTGTTGTAGGGGCTGTCCTGTGCATAGGACTTAGGATGTTTAATAGCATCCCTGGTCTCTAACCACTAGATACCGGTAGTACTCCCCTTCCCCAAGTCATGACAACCAAAAATGTCTCCAGACATTGTTAAATGTCTCCTGTGGGACAAAATCACCCCCATTCAGTAGCTGAAAACTACTGAATTCACCATATACATTCCTTCTCATTCCCCATCCCCTGGAGCCCTCCAGAGTTTGCTGTGTGTGGTTTTTTTGTTTGTTTGTTTGTTTGTTTGAGACAGAATCTCGCTCTGTCACCCAGGCTGGAGTGCAGTGAAGTGATCTTGGCTTAGTACAACCTCTGCCTCCTGGGTTCAAGTGATTCTTCTGTTTCAGCTCCCTGAGTAGCTGGGATCACAAGTGCCCATCACTACGTGGCGGCTAGTTTTTGTATTTTTAGTACAGATGGGGTGTCACCATGTTGGCCAGGCTGGTCTCGAACTCCTGACCTCAAGTCATCCCCCCCAAGCCTGGGCCTCCCAAAGTGCTGGGATTACAGGCGTGAGCCACTGCGCCCGGTCAGTTTGCTGTTTTAAACACTTAGAATAAAACCTTTCAGATCAAGGCCATCTATCTACATTTTCCAGGGAATTATTTGGAAAGAAATTGACTAGATCAAAATTACTTGTACAGATAACAAGAAGGGCTCTTTGCCTTTCTGTATTGAAAAGTAGCAGGCAAAAAGAACAAAGGAAGATGGTCTAATAAAGGTATTTATTTAAGGCATTCAGCCAAACACTTGACTTATATTTAATCCCCACAAAACCCCCAGGGGGCATTA
Source organism: Rhinopithecus roxellana (assembly GCF_007565055.1). NCBI lineage: Eukaryota > Metazoa > Chordata > Mammalia > Primates > Cercopithecidae > Rhinopithecus > Rhinopithecus roxellana. Next base: position 16,833,984 of record NC_044555.1, read on the forward strand.
ATAGTTTTATTTTATTGTGGAAGAAACTGAGGCTTAAAGAGGTCAAGTACTCTCTCAAGAACACACAGTTTGTAACTTACTGGTGGAGCTAGAAATCTGACAGCAAAGTTTGTGCATTTGTGCATATTGCCTCAGTGTATGTACTTAGAATGTCATACATCTAAAAAAGCAAGGTGACCAGCTTTTATCCTTCTTAAAATATAATTTTTTATTAGGGAGAGCTTCAAGCATACACAAAATTAGACAAGATATTAATAGTACATTACCATTTGTACTGTTCATGTACTTGCCACCTACTTCAACAGTAATCAACTCATGACCAATCTTGCTTCATCTAGAGCTTCTCAACCTCAGCATAATGACATTTTGGGCTAGAAAATTGTTTATCACGGGTGTCAAGCACACACAAGACAAGGCAAGGTCTGAATGACTTGACTGGTAAAAGTATAACTAATCACTTTAAGATGAAGACAGTTTATTACTTACATAGCAAAGAAAACAGTAGCCAATGGTGCCAGCTTCGTACTGTGCTTATCCCACATACCAAAAAGGACACTACAACAAAAGGGGCCAGATAACCTCGACTCCCATTGCTGAGGAGCCCACTGTAGATTGCAACTGTTTTTCTGTTCTGTAACTTTGTACTAGGAGGGGCAGGGCAGGAAGCCCCATATCCCAACCCAAACAAAGTGACTATTAGAAACTGCTTCATGACAGTTTCTCAGGGGAGATAAGGAGGTGAGTGGCAAATGGCCCTGGAGCAACTCCTCACAGGCCTCTCTGTTCCGGGAGAGCTTGTTCCAGGAGGCTCACAAGGCATTCTCCAACACTCAGATGAGCTGCAGGTCAAGCCTTTGCCTCTATGGACACATTCAAGGTCGTTAGGGTGCCATGATCTTACAGTGGACGATTGTCCTGTGCATTGTAAGATGTTTAGCAGCATTTATGGCCTTCACCCACTAGATGTCTAAAGCATCCCCAGCCCCAAGATGGGACAACCAAAACTGTCTCCAGACATTGCTAAATGTACCTTGCGGCAAAATCGTATCCAGTTGAGAACCACTGATCTTGAGCTCTGTTCACTCCCCACATCCAAACAACATACTTCATCTGCAAATATTTCAGTATGTATTTCTAAAATAAAGTTTTGAAAACATAAGCACAATACCTGGTGGGTTTTTTTTGTTTATTTTTGTTCTTTGTTTGTTTGTTTGTTTGTTTTTGTTCATTTGTTTTTGAGACAGTCTCACTCTGTTGCCCAGGCTGGAGTGCAGTGGCGCAATCACAGCTTACTGCAGCCTCAACCTCTTGGGCTCAAACAATCCTCCCATTTCAGCCTACCAAGTAACTGGGACTACAGGTGCATGCCACCACACCCAACTAGTTTTGCTTTTTTATTTTTAGTAGAGATGAAGTCTCGCAATTTGCCCAGGCTGTTCTCAAACTCCTGGGCTCAAGAGATTCTCTGGTCCTGGCCTCCTTAAGTGCTAGTATTACAGGTGTGAGCGACCTCAAGCAGCTACAGTATCATTATTATACCTAAATAAATTAACAATTTATTTACAAATTTATTTACAAATTAACAATTCTTCATAGAATCCAGAAATTGTTGAAATTTCTAATTGTTTTATAAACATTGTCATTTTTACAGTGTTTTGAATTAGGATTCAAATAATACAGTGTACATATTGCAATTGATTGATATGTCTTTTAGATCTCATTTAATCCATAGGCTTCTTGCAATTTTTTGGTTGAAGAAACAAGGTTTGTTCTACAGAGTTTTCCACAATCTAGATTTCGCTGATTGCATCCCTGTGGTGTTAACATACTCCTTTATCCCTTCTGTATTTCCTGTAAATTGGCCTCAGATCAAGAGGTGTGATCAAAGCCAGGTTCTATTTACTTGGCAGACTATTTCATAGGTAGCACATGTACTTCTATCAGGAGTACATAATGTTTGGGATTGCCTGTCTTTCTGTCATGTTAGCAGTAGTTGGTGCTAAGTGCCTAAATCCAATCTTTCCTTAGGGGTTATAAAGTGGAGATAATTCATTACCATCTTACCTTCTTCATTACTCATTCTAAGACAAGATACTTCTCTTGTTTGGTGACCTAGAGGGACAGTTTGTATAGGAAAGTTTAAATAAAGGCTTATTTCCCAGTTTTCAAAATGCTTTTCTCCAGCATCTTTCAATGCAGACAAATGAGGCTTGGGGGTTTCTTTCGATAGTATTATGAACTCATGCATTGAAAAACATTACATAGGTTTCAATCAATTGCAATTCTTATCCTTATTGATACTTAAACTTTTCATCTTTGGCTGTCAGGAGTCTCCTAAGTCCTTCTGACGATTCTTATCTTTTTTAAAAAAAGGATAATAGAACTTATATATTCATATGAGTATTGTTATCTTCACACTTTCAAATGATGACCAAAGACTTATTCCAAAAATGTTTTGAGCAATGGTAATACCATATGTGCTAGAGACTGCCATGGTTCACTGCTAATGGTTTTGTTCCTGTTGAGTTGAGTTCCTGCAATTGAATGGTGGAGTGAGGTTATCCAGACCATTTTGTAGAAATAAAGGATTATTTTTCTTTGAAGATATGCTTATACCATACTTGCTTACTCAAGAGAATATCTTCACAAAGCAAGGGTAGACTTCTGTGAAAGACCATTGACCGCATATAGCTACTCTAAGACACCCTTAGTGTCCTTTTTTTTTTTTTTTTTGAGATGGAGTTTTGCTCCTGTTGACCAGGATGGAGTGCAATGGTGAGATCTTGGCTCACTGAAACCTCTACCTCCTGGGTTCAAGCGATTCTCCTGCCTCAGCCTCCCAAGTAGCTGGAATTACAGGCACATGCCACCACATCCAGCTAATTTTTGTATTTTTAGTAGAGACAAGGTTTCACCATGTTTGCCAGGCTGGTTTCGAACTCCTGACCTCAAATGATCTGCCTGCCTCAGTCTCCCAAAGTGCTGGGATTACAGGCATGGGCCACCGCACCTGGCCTCCTTAGTGTCATTTGACATGGCCTCTCATCTGGCATTTTAGTAGACTAGGTGTTTAAAATGATTGCTTTTGGAGATATTGAAAGTTTTGGCCGGGCGCGGTGGCTCAAGCCTGTAATCCCAGCACTTTGGGAGGCCGAGACGGGCGGATCACGAGGTCAGGAGATCGAGACCATCCTGGCTAACACGGTGAAACCCCGTCTCTACTAAAAAATACAAAAAACTAGCCAGGCGAGGTAGCGGGCGCCTGTAGTCCCAGCTACTCGGGAGGCTGAGGCAGGAGAATGGCGTAAACCCAGGAGGCGGAGCTTGCAGTGAGCTGAGATCCGGCCACTGCACTCCAGCCCGAGCAACAGAGCGAGACTCCATCTCAAAAAAAAAAAAAAAAAAAAAAAAAAAGAAAGTTTTTACATAGCCAGCTTCCTGGGACACATACGCAAATAGGATTTCTTACTCTTGATGCAAACAAAATAGAGATTCTTCTTTGCTTTTTGAGAGCCAAATAGTTTCTTTTTGAGAGCCAAATTCATGTATGAATAAAGTCTCTCATCATCTCTCCTTCATCACAGTGGTTCTGAACTTTTTTTTGTTCTAAACTTTTAAAAGCCCTGATGCTAAACCCAATGACAATTAGATCAGAATCTTTAGGGAGCAGGAATCAGCCCTCAGTGCTTTTGAAAGCCCCTAAGGTGATTCTAATGCACAACCAAGGTTGAGAACATTCCAGAGTAGAGCAAAGAGGATAAGAGTCTTTATTAAGAGATTAACTTAGACTTCCTGCTATGGTTTGAATGTGCCCCCCAAAGTTTGTGTGTTAGAAACTTAATCCCCAATGCAACAGTGTCTAATAACAGGTGATTAGGTCATGAGGGCTCTGACCTCATGAGTGGATTAAAGTCATTAACACAGGAGAGGTTTAGTTACCACAAGGGTGGGTTTGTTATAAAAGCGAGTTCAACTCCCTCTTGCTTTCTTACTCTTGCCTTCTCTTGCCCTTCTGCTTTCTGCCATGGGATGATGGAACACAAAGGCCCTCACCAGATGCTGGCACCATGCTCTTGGACTTCCCAGCTTCCAGAACTATAAGCCAAATACATTTCTGTTCATTATAAATTACCCACTCTGAGGTAGTCTGTTATAGCAGCATAAAACAGACTAAGACACCCCTAAAGTGTTAGACACTCTTTTGTCAAGAATAGGATATTTGTATACTTGTGGGCTTTTGGAAAGATCATTTCTCACCAGCACCACCTGTTATTCACAGATTTACACATCGCCCACAGAGAAGAAAACCTGGTGAGGCCACTTCTGCTTGTATTGCAGAGGAATAACCCATCTGATGCCAATTTTAGGAAGATTTATTAGAGGATGTGGAGACATTATCTTCAATGTGTGTTTTGTGATGACATCCTGCACTGGCACTTACTGAATGCGTCAAATATGATATTTATAGGGCCTTAATAAAAGCTTTTATCTAGCTAGGTTGTATTATTAAATGTCAAACAAACTAAATTAAAAGCTTTCAACATGAAGGCTATCCAAAGAGAGCAGAATGAGAAAAGCATAAAAAATGTTGAGATACCGAGGCAGCATGCATTGAGTGGGGGCTTTGAGGTCCCACAGTCCTAAATGCGAAACTCAGTTCTGACACGGACCAGCTCTGTGACCTTGGGCAAATTATTTAATGTCTCTAAGCCCCAGTTGTTATCTGCAAACTGGACATAATGCCTGTTTCTGATACAGAGGAGGATGTCATAAATTACTAAGTATTAAATTTGCAGACAATGTTAGCAATTTTCTGCAATTGAATGACATTTTGTTAGCTTAATTTCCAGAATATCTGGAGATGAGATACCAGGCCCAGCTCATGCTAAGGAGGATTTGATAGGAAGAATAAGGGCCTCCCAAAGATGTCTACATTGTAATTTCCAGAACCTGTGAATGTGTTACCTTGTATGGCAAAAGAGACTTTATAGATGTGATTAAGTTAAGGGTCTTGAGATGGGAGAGATTATCCTGGATTATCCAAAGGAACTCAATGTAATTACAGGAGTCTTTTGAAGTGAAAGAGGAAGGCAGGAGACTCAGAGAATGTGTGACCAGTGAAGCAGAGGCCGGAGTGATGCAATTGCTGTCTTTGAAGATAGAAGAAAGCAGGCCAGGAGCCAAGGAATGCATGCAGCTTCTAGAAGCTAAAAAAAAAAAAAAAAAAAAAAAAAAAGGCAAAGAAACAATTCCCCTAGAGCCTCCAGAAGAAATGCAGTCCTGCAGGTACATTGATTTTAGCCCACTGAGACCCATTTCGGACTTCTGACCCTGGTCCAGAACTGTAAGATAATATATTTGTGTTGTTTTAAGCCACCAAATTTCTAGTACATTGTTACAGCAGCCGTAGAAAACACACGGAAGCACAGAAGATTAAACTGAATCTCTCTTTGAGCATTCAAAGATTCTGAGTGCAGATTTTGCAAGACAAAGCGTCACTTTGGAGACCATGTCATTCAAAATCTAATAGTATAAAGTTCAAGGATTGTAATCATAGTTTACTTGTGAATGAATGTATCCCTCCTGGCATCAGACGGTCCTGATGACTCACTTGTCAATCAAGCTTATATGTATCATATGCAGAAGGCCCCCCAGCACAATGCTCAGGACCCTGCAGTACTCGCTGTAGTACTGGGAAACTGCCTGGTAGGACAGCAAGGAAGAAATCTCGTTATGGTACACCAATAATCAAGAAAGACCACTCTTTAGGGGTATACAAAGAAGTGTACATATGGTCAACCATGCTGGAGAATAATTTGATAACTGTATCCAAAAACCATGTATCAAAAACTTTAAAAACATAAATACTCTGATTCAGCAATTCTACTTTAAGAAAATTCATCCTAGAAGGAAAAAAATTGGATTAATATGCACATCATTCACCTGCTTAAAAAAATCCATTCCTGGTTCCTATAATTGCTTATAGAATAACACTTGGGGAGACTGAAGGGAGACAGCAGTACATCCACTTATGTTGGCTAATTAAGACTGGCAGGTGTTCATACTGGGTGTAGCTTGGTGTAGACTTGAACCTGGTTAGATTATTAACCTTGAAGGTCTCTGAGCCACCTTTGCTACATTTGCTCTTTTTCACTAAAATGACTGAAACAGTGATTGTGACTCAGAGTTTCAATGTTAAGTCAGTGCCTGGCCTTGCACATTTATCATAAACTATCATCCAATTTTGTGGGTTAAATAAATTACAACTTTATATATGTGTGCAACTGAGCCCTTAAGTGTTGAAAATTACCTATGGTCTTACTCATCCATTGACATTCAGATAATATATTTGGCATGCAAAAGTTGTGAATCCAAATTATGTTCAAATACAAGTGAGGAATATTTTTCCATCTTTTTTTCTGATGTATTATCTGTTTCAATTGCATGTCTGGACTCAAACCCCATAAAGAAGGGACCAAAATTTACATGGCACTCTTGAGTATGATGGCGGCTGTATTTGGAGTTTTGATTAAACCGCGCTACATGTGTGATTATTACTTGTAAACAGATGATTAGATATTAATTAGACAATAAGTGATTGTAAAGCACTTAGAAAATAAAAGTGTTTATAAATACCACCAAGTAATAGCAACAATCATTCTTTACTGACTACACAGCTGCTAATGTCAATAAGAATGATTTATTCCAGCTAAGGGCAACTTTAATTTACGCAAAAAACCCACCATCATATTTGTTTTGCTACAGCAAAACAAAATATTCATATATACAACTGATTTTTATCATCATTTAAATAAATACGTCTTGTTTTGATTTTAAAAATCTCTCTTTTAAGACCTTCTTACACACAGGTGCAATGTCTGGTGTCCTTGAGTGCTAAAAATATTGGAGCTGGGTCTGGCGCAGTGGCTCACGCCTGTAATACCAGAGTTTTGGAAGGCTGAGGTGGGGGGATCACTTGGGGTCAGGAGTTCGAGACCTGTCTCTACTAAAAATACAAAAATTAGCTGGGTGCGGTGCCACACGCCTGTAATCCCAGCTATGCGGGAGGCTGAGGCAGGAGTACTGCTTGAACCGGAAGGCAGAGGTTGCAGTGAGCCGAGATCATGCCACTGCACTCCAGCCTGGGAGACAGAGCAAGACTCTGTCTCAAAAAAAAAAAAAAAAAAAGGAAAAAGAAAAAAAAGAATATTGGAGCTCCTTGCTGTTCATCTCTCCAACCAGTTACAAATATATATGCAAGACGTAAAATGACATTTTGTTAGCCGCATTTTCATGTATGCAACAGGTTTGTCGTGTTGGGTCTGTGCAGTTTTTCCCTAGCTCCTTAAAACTGCGCTTACATTCAAATTTTGGTCACGTTGATGAGTGAAGGTCAATTCTTTTTTGATTATTATAGAAGTTAGAAAAAGAAGAAAATAAATTTTAATGATAAAACAAAACACTTTCTTTCTATCTTCTTGATTACCTCCCACCCTCCGCAAAAATAGATTTTGAAGCCCTGACTATTTTCATGTCTCATCATTATTTTTTCTCCCTAATGGGCTTTTTTGTTTTGGAAATGGAGTTTCACTCTTGTTGCCCAGGCTGGAGGGCAATGACGCGATCTTGGCTCACTGTAGCTCTGCCTCCCGGGTTCAAGCAATTCTCCTGCCTCAGCGTCCCGAGTAGCTGGGATTACAGGCACCCGCCACCATGTCTGCTAATTTTTTTTTTTTTTTTTTTTTTTTTTGTATTTTTTAGTAAGATGATGTTTCGCCGATGTTTGGGCAGGCTTTGTCTGGAACTCTCTGCCTCAGGATTTCCCCTGCCTTGTGCCTCCCCCTTGGCCTTTATAGGTCCGTAAGCCTGGTATCCCTGTGCCTGAGCCCACTGGTAACCGGGCAATGCAACTGTGTTTTTGTTTTGTTTTTGAAGGGTCTACTCGTCAACCCCAGGCTGGAGTGCATGGCACAATCTGGCTCACTGCAACCTCGCCTCCCAGGTTCAAGCGATTCTCCTGCCTCACCGCCTCCTAGCCACTGGAATTACAGGCACCACCACACCCACCCGCTATTTTTGTATTTTTAGGTGGAGCAGGTTCCATGTTGGCAAGAGCTGGTTGAACTCCTGACCCAGTGATCCCCCCCTCCTCCCAAATTGTTGGGATTACAGGCATGAGCCACTGCACTTGGCCGCAACTGTGTTTATTTTTCTTGTCGTCAGTAAATTCAAGCATCTAAAATGAGTCCAGATCCACAGTTGCACAAATATGAAATGAACTGAATGAATAAAAGTGAAGAATGCTTCACGTACATGAATTCAATAGAAAAGGGGTTAAGGGGTTATATTAGATGATGAGAGCTGCATGAGTTAGCTCAGCAGGCTTGTTAATAAAGCAAATCTAACTACTGTGTATCACACAATGAGGCAGTGTAGTTTGTGATAAAGATGTTGACTATTTGATTCAAATACATGGATTCTCAATTATAACTTCTAATACCAACTTCTTCTTTACTATTGTATGCCCATGGCAAATCACTTAACTGCTCTGAGTTTGTTCATTCATTTGAAATTTTTCAGTTTTAAAGCATGTCAGTCTCATAGTGCTATTATAAGTCAATGTGTAAAAGCAACCATGAGGGGTTGAAATCTTTCTGACTGAAAAATTGTTTTATACAACTTAATTTTCTTCTGGAATTGGTGTGGAAAGGATTTATTAGTTGATTTCAGTACTAGTTAGTGGTACAATTCTTTTCCCGATCTCTGGACTATTAGGCCCAGACCTTAAGCCACATGTGGATTGAGGTGGGGAAGTGGCTCAAAACAGAGACATAAAAGTATCAAAATTCCATAGGAGGTAATTAACGCTTCCTGGAAATCCTATGAATATCTTCTTTCCGTCACCTACTATACCCGTGGTTTTCCATCTCTCTTCCTCCCTTCCTTCTTCATGATACATTTCTTTCTTCTTTCTTTCTTTCTCGTCCTTTTTTTTTTTTTTTTTTTTTTTTTTTTTTGAGACGGGTCTTATCTGGTTCACCAGGCTGGAGTGCGATGGCCAATCTCGGCTCACTGCAACCCTGCCTCCAGGTTTCAAGCGCACCTGCCTAGCCTCCCGCGTAGCTGGGATAAGGAGCATCCACACAGCCAGCTATTTTTTGTATTTTTTATTAGAGACGTTTTTGCCATGTTCCACATCTGTCTCGAACTCCTGGATAGCTGAACAGCTGGATAGCTGCAGCTATCCACCTGCCTCGGCCTCCCAAAGTGCTAGGATTACAGGTGTGAGTCACGCCACCCGGCCAATGAATTGCTGTGTTTGGTTAAATCTGGTGCAGTTGAGAGAAAATGAATAAAAAAGGAAAGGTGGGCTGCACGTGGTGGCTCATGTCTGTAATCTCAGCACTTTGGGAGGCCGAGGCAGGAGGATCACAAGTTCAGGAGTTCAAGACCAGCCTGCCATAGGTGAAACCCCGTCTCTACTAATCAAAATAAATTTGCCGGTGCGTGGTAGCGCATGCCTGTAATCCCAGCTACTCGGAGGCTGAGCAGAGAATTGCTTGAAATAAAAGAAATTAAAAAATGAAAAAAATGGAAAATTGCTTGAAAAACACCGCAACTTCGATCTTGCCCCCATCCCACCCCCACCTACCCCCTTCCGCCCCCCCCTCCCCGCACCCGAGCCTTGACAACAACACGCAAACTCTCCCCCCCCCCCCCCCCCCCCCCATCCAGCTCCCCTTCTTTCCCCCCGGCACCTTTGCCTGCCCCCCCAGCCACTTGCATGTAAAAGACATGAACCCGTGAGGCATAGGTTTTAAGTGAGCAGAGATTGCACCACACTAACCACTCCAGCCTTGAAGACAGCGTGAGACTTTGTCTAAAAAGAAAGAAAGAAAGAGAAAGAAGAAAGAAGACGGAAGGAGGAAGGAAGGAGGAATGAAGGAAGGAAGGAAAGGAAGAAGGAATGCAAGGAAGGACAGGACGAAATCAGGTAGGAAGGAATGAAGGCAGTAAGGAGGAAGACTGAAGGACTGGACTGCCTGACAGGGCCACGAACGAACTAACCTCCAGAACGACCGCCGCACGCCCTACCGCCCTCCCGCACGCCCTCACGCCCGCCGCCAGCCCTCCCAGCACTCCCGCCCCTCACGACAGGTGACGCAATCGTCGCTTCCGTCCACCTTTCCATAGTGGCTCATTCCCAATCAATCCCAGCACTCTTGGGGAGGCTGAGGCGGGCAGATCATTCTGAGGTCAAGAGTTTGAGAGACTAGCCTGGGCTTAATACTGGTAACATGGTGAAACCTCCCCCGTCGGCTACTAAAAGTAAGAAAAAAAAGGTCTGGGGCTGCGTGGTGGCATTGTGCCTGCAACCACACTACTATCCGGCGGGCTGGGCAGGAGAAAATCGCTTTGAACCTGGAGATAGAAGTTGCCAGTAAGCAACATTGATATCACACTCTACACCCCCGTCACCAGCTGCCCCCGGTGACAGAGTGAGGCCCTCCTGTCTCACAAGCAAACAACACCACACCAAAACAAAACAACAAAAACAACTTTACCTGCGTGGGACCCCTTAATGGTATCTTGAGACCTTTTGAGTTTTTTTTAAAAAAAAATGCCCCATAAGCCGCTCTGCACGAAAGATTCATAGTTCAAGTAGTTTTTGGGAGAGTAACGATCATAAATCCCAGAATATATACAGGAGCATGGGTAAGTGAAACAAGGAAAGGAAGGCAGTCGATAAAGGGTGCCCTGTGGCAAGTGGAACTTAATCCCACTGGAGGACTCTGGGAGTTAATATAGAACATGCAATTCAGAGTTATTTCACTTGAGGGCTGAGGGAACTAGGGTATGTATACTTTGACTTCTATCAGTCATTGGTTGAAAGCTCTTACGGGATAATGCCACACACCCGTAGTTGGAGGCTGTTAATTTTCTGGCCCTTTAGTTCTGACTCAGTGGTGGTGTTGGGAGGGGCAAGGGGCTTTGTTTAAAAGGCCAGAATAAGCCCCGGCAGAGAGTATGCAAGGTTGCCTGGCAGTTGTGGCATAGGGTCAGGTGTTGACTATGGTAACATCATAGTCATTATGGTAAGGCCTGAGGGGATTTCGGCAGGATTCAGACAGCGTCTGCTCGAAAGAGATTATTTTATTAGGTTGGTGCCAAAGTAATTGTGGTTTTGCCATTATTTTCAATGGCAAACTAAAACTACAAACTGCATTTACTCTTTTGCCCACACCTAATGTTTCTTCTATGCAGATCTTGAAAATACTGGTTTTTTTTTTTTGTCTTTTTTTGTTCTTTTTTTGCTTTTTTTTTTGAATGGAGTCTCTCTCTGTTTGTCCAGA
>NC_044555.1:16845437-16852578 GCF_007565055.1 Rhinopithecus roxellana
GGGGCCCATGGTGGAAAAGAAAATGTCCTCACATAATCACTACAGAGAAACTTTCTGAGAGATTGCTTTCTGATGTGTGACTTCATCACACAGAGTTCCACCCTTCCCTTCTTGGAACAGTTTGCTAACACTGTTCTCGTGGATTCTGCAAAGGTATATTTGGGAGCTCATTGAGGGCTAGGGTGAAAAAGGAATTCTCCTCACATAATACTAAAACTTTCTGAGAACTGCATTGCCATGGTGAATGCAACTCTCAGAGTTACACGTTTCTCTTCAGTGATCAGTTTGTTAACACAGTTTTCTGGAAATCTGCAATTTGGTATTTCATAGCGCAATGAACCTGACGGTGACAAAGGAAATATCCAGAGAGGAAACCTAGAAAGAAGCTTTCTTAGAAACTTCTTGCTGTGTGAATTCATCTCACAGAGTTACACTTATGTTTCGTGGAGCAGTCCATTAACACTGTCTTTGAGGAAGCTGAGAAGGGCTTCCTTGGATCGCATTGAGGCCTACGCTGATAAAGGAAATTTCATCCGTTCAAAACGTGAAAGGAGCTTTCTTAGAAACTTCTTTCTGATCTGTGAATTCATCTCACAGAGTTACAAGCTCTGCCTCAAGAAGCAGTTTGCTAACACTCTTTTCGTGGAATCTGCAAAGTGATATTTGGTAGCCCATAGGGCCCATGGTGGAAAAGGAAATGTCCGCACATAATCACTACCGAGAAACTTTCTGAGAGATTGCTTATCTGATGTGTGACTTCATCACACAGAGTTCCACCCTTCCTTCTTGGAACAGTTTGCTACCTGTTCTCGTGGATTCTGCAAAGGTCTATTGTGGGAGCTCATTGAGGGCTAGGGTGAAAAAGGAATTCTCCTCACATAATAACTAAAGAGAAGCTTTCTGAGAACTGCATTGCCATGTGTGAATGCAACGCTCAGAGTTACAACGTTTCTCTTCAGTGATCAGTTTGTTAACACAGTTTTCTGGAAATCTGCAATTTGGGTATTTCATAGCGCAATGAACCTGACGGTGACAAAGGAATATCCAGAGAGGAAACCTAGAAAGAGCTTTCTTAGAAACTTCTTGTTGATGTGTGAATTCATCTCACAGAGTTACACTTATGTTTCGTGGAGCAGTCCATTAACACTGTCTTTGAGGAAGCTGAGAAGGGCTTCCTTGGATCGCATTGAGGCCTACGCTGATAAAGGAATTTCATCCGTTCAAAACGTGAAAGGAGCTTTCTTAGAAACTTCTTTCTGATCTGTGAATTCATCTCACAGAGTTACAAGCTATGCCTCAAGAAGCAGTTTGCTAACACTCTTTTCGTGGAATCTGCAAAGTGATATTTGGTAGCCCATAGGGGCCCATGGTGGAAAAGGAAATGTCCTCACATAATCACTACAGAGAAACTTTCTGAGAGATTGCTTTCTGATGTGTGACTTCATCACACAGAGTTCCACCCTTCCCTTCTTGGAACAGTTTGCTAACACTGTTCTCGTGGATTCTGCAAAGGTATATTTGGGAGCTCATTGAGGGCTAGGGTGAAAAAGGAATTCTCCTCACATAATAACTAAAGAGAAGCTTTCTGAGAAACTGCATTGCCATGTGTGAATGCAACTCACAGAGTTACACGTTTCTCTTCAGTGATCAGTTTGTTAACACAGTTTTCTGGAAATCTGCAATTTGGTATTTCATAGCGCAATGAACCTGACGGTGACAAAGGAAATATCCAGAGAGGAAACCTAGAAAGAAGCTTTCTTAGAAACTTCTTGCTGATGTGTGAATTCATCTCACAGAGTTACACTTATGTTTCGTGGAGCAGTCCATTAACACTGTCTTTGAGGAAGCTGAGAAGGGCTTCCTTGGATCGCATTGAGGCCTACGCTGATAAAGGAAATTTCATCCGTTCAAAACGTGAAAGGAGCTTTCTTAGAAACTTCTTTCTGATCTGTGAATTCATCTCACAGAGTTACAAGCTCTGCCTCAAGAAGCAGTTTGCTAACACTCTTTTCGTGGAATCTGCAAAGTGATATTTGGTAGCCCATAGGGGCCCATGGTGGAAAAGGAAATGTCCTCACATAATCACTACAGAGAAACTTTCTGAGAGATTGCTTTCTGATGTGTGACTTCATCACACAGAGTTCCACCCTTCCCTTCTTGGAACAGTTTGCTAACACTGTTCTCGTGGATTCTGCAAAGGTATATTTGGGAGCTCATTGAGGGCTAGGGTGAAAAAGGAATTCTCCTCACATAATAACTAAAGAGAAGCTTTCTGAGAAACTGCATTGCCATGTGTGAATGCAACTCTACAGAGTTACACGTTTCTCTTCAGTGATCAGTTTGTTAACACAGTTTTCTGGAAATCTGCAATTTGGTATTTCATAGCGCAATGAACCTGACGGTGACAAAGGAAATATCCAGAGAGGAAACCTAGAAAGAAGCTTTCTTAGAAACTTCTTGGTGATGTGTGAATTCATCTCACAGAGTTACACTTATGTTTCGTGGAGCAGTCCATTAACACTGTCTTTGAGGAAGCTGAGAAGGGCTTCCTTGGATCGCATTGAGGCCTACGCTGATAAAGGAAATTTCATCCGTTCAAAACGTGAAAGAAGCTTTCTGAGAAACTTCTTTCTGATCTGTGAATTCATCTCACAGAGTTACAAGCTCTGCCTCAAGAAGCAGTTTGCTAACACTCTTTTCGTGGAATCTGCAAAGTGATATTTGGTAGCCCATAGGGCCCATGGTGGAAAAGGAAATGTCCTCACATAATCACTACAGAGAAACTTTCTGAGAGATTGCTTTCTGATGTGTGACTTCATCACACAGAGTTTCCACCCTTCCCTTCTTGGAACAGTTTGCTAACACTGTTCTCGTGGATTCTGCAAAGGTATATTTGGGAGCTCATTGAGGGCTAGGGTGAAAAAGGAATTCTCCTCACATAATAACTAAAGAGAAGCTTTCTGAGAAACTGCATTGCCATGTGTGAATGCAACTCTCAGAGTTACACGTTTCTCTTCAGTGATCAGTTTGTTAACACAGTTTTCTGGAAATCTGCAATTTGGTATTTCATAGCGCAATGAACCTGACGGTGACAAAGGAAATATCCAGAGAGGAAACCTAGAAAGAAGCTTTCTTAGAAACTTCTTGGTGATGTGTGAATTCATCTCACAGAGTTACACTTATGTTCGTGGAGCAGTCCATTAACAACTGTCTTTGAGGAAGCTGAGAAGGGCTTCCTTGGATCGCATTGAGGCCTACGCTGATAAAGGAAATTTCATCCGTTCAAAACGTGAAAGAAGCTTTCTGAGAAACTTCTTTCTGATCTGTGAATTCATCTCACAGAGTTACAAGCTCTGCCTCAAGAAGCAGTTTGCTAACACTCTTTTCGTGGAATCTGCAAAGTGATATTTGGTAGCCCATAGGGGCCCATGGTGGAAAAGGAAATGTCCTCACATAATCACTACAGAGAAACTTTCTGAGAGATTGCTTTCTGATGTGTGACTTCATCACACAGAGTTCCACCCTTCCCTTCTTGGAACAGTTTGCTAACACTGTTCTCGTGGATTCTGCAAAGGTATATTTGGGAGCTCATTGAGGGCTAGGGTGAAAAAGGAATTCTCCTCACATAATAACTAAAGAGAAGCTTTCTGAGAAACTGCATTGCCATGTGTGAATGCAACTCTCAGAGTTACACGTTTCTCTTCAGTGATCAGTTTGTTAACACAGTTTTCTGGAAATCTGCAATTTGGTATTTCATAGCGCATGAACCTGACGGTGACAAAGGAATATCCAGAGAGGAAACCTAGAAAGAAGCTTTCTTAGAAACTTCTTTGGTGATGTGTGAATTCATCTCACAGAGTTACACTTATGTTTCGTGGAGCAGTCCATTAACACTGTCTTTGAGGAAGCTGAGAAGGGCTTCCTTGGATCGCATTGAGGCCTACGCTTGATAAAGGAAAATTTCATCCGTTCAAAACGTGAAAGAAGCTTTCTGAGAAACTTCTTTCTGATCTGTGAATTCATCTCACAGAGTTACAAGCTCTGCCTCAAGAAGCAGTTTGCTAACACTCTTTTCGTGGAATTCTGCAAAGTGATATTTGGTAGCCCATAGGGCCCATGGTGGATGGAAAAGGAAATGTCCTCACATAATCACTACAGAGAAACTTTCTGAGAGATTGCTTTCTGATGTGTGACTTCATCACACAGAGTTCCACCCTTCCCTTCTTGGAACAGTTTGCTAACACTGTTCTCGTGGATTCTGCAAAGGTATATTTGGGAGCTCATTGAGGGCTAGGGTGAAAAGGAATTCTCCTCACATAATAACTAAAGAGAAGCTTTCTGAGAAACTGCATTGCCATGTGTGAATGCAACTCTCAGAGTTACACGTTTCTCTTCAGTGATCAGTTTGTTAACACAGTTTTCTGGAAATCTGCAATTTGGTATTTCATAGCGCAATGAACCTGACGGTGACAAAGGAAATATCCAGAGAGGAAACCTAGAAAGAAGCTTTCTTAGAAACTTCTTGCTGATGTGTGAATTCATCTCACAGAGTTACACTTCATTGTTTCGTGGAGCAGTCCATTAACACTGTCTTTGAGGAAGCTGAGAAGGGCTTCCTTGGATCGCATTGAGGCCTACGCTGATAAGGAAATTTCATCCGTTCAAAACGTGAAAGGAGCTTTCTTAGAAACTTCTTTCTGATCTGTGAATTCATCTCACAGAGTTACAAGCTCTGCCTCAAGAAGCAGTTTGCTAACACTCTTTTTCGTGGAATTCTGCAAAGTGATATTTGGTAGCCATAGGGGCCCCATGGTGGAAAAGGAATGTCCTCACATAATCACTACAGAGAAACTTTCTGAGAGATTGCTTTCTGATGTGTGACTTCATCACACAGAGTTCCACCCTTCCCTTCTTGGAACAGTTTTGCTAACACTGTTCTCGTGGATTCTGCAAAGGTATATTTTGGGAGCTCATTGAGGGCTAGGGTGAAAAAGGAATTCTCCTCACATAATAACTAAAGAGAAGCTTTCTGAGAAACTGCATTGCCATGTGTGAATGCAACTCTCAGAGTTACACGTTTCTCTTCAGTGATCAGTTTGTTAACACAGTTTTCTGGAAATCTGCAATTTGGTATTTCATAGCGCAATGAACCTGACGGTGACAAAGGAAATATCCAGAGAGGAAACCTAGAAAGAAGCTTTCTTAGAAACTTCTTGCTGATGTGTGAATTCATCTCACAGAGTTACACTTATGTTTCGTGGAGCAGTCCATTAACACTGTCTTTGAGGAAGCTGAGAAGGGCTTCCTTGGATCGCATTGAGGCCTACGCTGATAAAGGAAATTTCATCCCGTTCAAAACGTGAAAGAAGCTTTCTGAGAAACTTCTTTCTGATCTGTGAATTCATCTCACAGAGTTACTAAGCTCTGCCTCAAGAAGCAGTTTGCTAACACTCTTTTCGTGGAATCTGCAAAGTGATATTTGGTAGCCCATAGG
This sequence comes from Rhinopithecus roxellana, assembly GCF_007565055.1. Taxonomy (NCBI): domain Eukaryota; kingdom Metazoa; phylum Chordata; class Mammalia; order Primates; family Cercopithecidae; genus Rhinopithecus; species Rhinopithecus roxellana. Next base: position 16,850,932 of record NC_044555.1, read on the forward strand.
GGCCCATGGTGGAAAAGGAAATGTCCTCACATAATCACTACAGAGAAACTTTCTGAGAGATTGCTTTCTGATGTGTGACTTCATCACACAGAGTTCCACCCTTCCCTTCTTGGAACAGTTTGCTAACACTGTTCTCGTGGATTCTGCAAGGTATTTTGGGAGCTCATTGAGGGCTAGAGTGAAAAAGGAATTCTCCTCACATAATAACTAAAGAGAAGCTTTCTGAGAAACTGCATTGCCATGTGTGAATGCAACTCTCAGAGTTACACGTTTCTCTTCAGTGATCAGTTTGTTAACACAGTTTTCTGGAAATCTGTAATTTGGTATTTCATAGCGCAATGAACCTGACGGTGACAAAGGAAATATCCAGAGAGGAAACCTAGAAAGAAGCTTTCTTAGAAACTTCTTGGTGATGTGTGAATTCATCTCACAGAGTTACACTTATGTTTCGTGGAGCAGTCCATTAACACTGTCTTTGAGGAAGCTGAGAAGGGCTTCCTTGGATCGCATTGAGGCCTACGCTGATAAAGGAAATTTCATCCGTTCAAAACGTGAAAGGAGCTTTCTTAGAAACTTACTTCTGATCTGTGAATTCATCTCACAGAGTTACAAGCTCTGCCTCAAGAAGCAGTTTGCTAACACTCTTTTCGTGGAATCTGCAAAGTGATATTTGGTAGCCCATAGGGGCCCATGGTGGAAAAGGAAATGTCCTCACATAATCACTACAGAGAACCTTTCTGAGAGATTGCTTTCTGATGTGTGACTTCATCACACAGAGTTTCAACCCTTCCCTTCTTGGAACAGTTTGCTAACACTGTTCTCGTGGATTCTGCAACGGTATATTTTGAGCTCATTGAGGGCTAGGGTGAAAAAGGAATTCTCCTCACATAATAACTAAAGAGAAGCTTTCTGAGAAACTGCATTGCCATGTTTGAATGCAACTCACAGAGTTACACGTTCTCTTCAGTGATCAGTTTGTTAACACAGTTTTCTGGAAATCTGCAATTTGGTATTTCATAGCGCAATGAACCTGACGGTGACAAAGGAAATATCCAGAGAGGAAACCTAGAAAGAAGCTTTCTTAGAAACTTCTTGGTGATGTGTGAATTCATCTCACAGAGTTACACTTATGTTTCGTGGAGCAGTCCATTAACACTGTCTTTGAGGAAGCTGAGAAGGGCTTCCTTGGATCGCATTGAGGCCTACGCTGATAAAGGAAATTTCATCCGTTCAAAACGTGAAAGAGCTTTCTGAAACTTCTTTCTGATCTGTGAATTCATCTCACAGAGTTACAAGCTCTGCCTCAAGAAGCAGTTTGCTAACACTCTTTTCGTGGAATCTGCAAAGTGATATTTGGTAGCCCATAGGGGCCCATGGTGGAAAAGGAAATGTCCTCACATAATCACTACAGAGAAACTTTCTGAGAGATTGCTTTCTGATGTGTGACTTCATCACACAGAGTTCCACCCTTCCCTTCTTGGAACAGTTTGCTAACACTGTTCTCGTGGATTCTGCAAAGGTATATTTGGGAGCTCATTGAGGGCTAGGGTGAAAAAGGAATTCTCCTCACAGAATAAAAAGAGAAGCTTTCTGAGAAACTGCATTGCCATGTGTGAATGCAACTCTCAGAGTTACACGTTTCTCTTC